>NW_025936095.1:0-258475 GCF_000764305.2 Hyalella azteca | reverse complement strand
TCCCGCGCATTAGATGATGGGCCAACGTGACTTGTTCTAGGTCTATACTATCATAAATAATTGCGATTTCTTAACTCCGTCAGCTAATTACAAATAGCTTTTCAAACTAATCCTATCAATCATAGACGAGAACTCGGCCGATACATTTTCTCAGGCCAATACGCGTATTTGAGCGAGTTTGATAGTGCATCTTTTGGTATATGACGTACATCTTCCGAGACGCAGCTCGAAGTGCATGACGTTGTGTCATTAGTTCGGAATAATTTCTCATCTTCAGTAAACTCATTCTAAATAGAAGCCTTAGAATGATAGATCTTTCTTGCAAGGCATAAATTCATTCATCGCAAAGCTTGGGCTGGTGACTATTGATCTAATGATTCTAATATTTCTTAGCGGTTATTTGACCATCATATTTCACTAACATCTTTATTAACTGAGGCAAATTCACGACACAGTACCTCATATATTCATTAAAATCATCACAATTTAATCCAGTTCATCAAATCAAAGTTCAAAGACTAACAATACTTTTTTTTACTTTCATACCATGAGACTTTCCATAATATGTCTTGAAGCTGAGACACTTCGGAGTCTTACCTCCTTAATTGTCGCTGATTGCACGTGAACATGAATTCATTTCTTGCATATCAATTAAAAAACATTCCTGAAATATCGCTGCTGTCTATGCATGAATGGATTGGATTCTGAATAATTCTTCAAACTTAAAATTCAATTATAATAATAAAACAATAATCACAAGCCACTAAAACGCAAGTGAACTAAAAAAAAGGAATGTTCATCCTCGATCAGTAGCATGACTATCCTCAATGCTGCCACTGCAAATGCGTACGGATGGTAGGCATGCGCATCGGAAACTATACATGCCCATGGATACTATACATACGCACGGATGCTAGACATGCATACATAATTAAGCACCGTATGCAACTACTAGACATGCGCACGGATGCTAGGCATGCGCACGGAAGCTAGACATGCGCACGGATGCTAGACATGCGTACATAAGCACCGTATGCAGCTACTAGACATGCGCACGGATGCTAGACATGCGTACATAAGCACCGTATGCAGCTACTAGACATGCGCACGGATGCTAGACATGCGTACATAAGTACCGTATGCAGCTACTAGACATGCGCACGGATGCTAGACATGCGTACATAAGCACCGTATGCAGCTACCAGACATGCGCACAGCTGTGCACGTAATTACATGCAGCAGCAGCCACAGCTGCTCGCAGGATTGACAGGATCAGAGGTATGGTGGAGGTCCTGCAATGAAGGAAGGCTTGTTGTGTGGGAGACAGCTATGCTCAGGCCTGGTGGTGGTGGGGGGGGCAGACTCTGTTATATCTCGTGTTTTGGATGAAAACTGTAATGGATGGAAGGGTGACTCAATGGCGTGAATTGAGTCCATCAACTAAGATGAGTTGTTGAATTACGAATGCGGAGTATAATGTGTATTGATGAGTGACTGATAAATGAAATGGAAAAAATGTTGAATAGCAGTTTTCAATCATTTATTGGATGCGCGATCTCAGCTCCCATCGATCAACTGGATGCGCTAGCTCAGTTCTTATCAATTGCATGGATGCGTGGGCTCAGTTCTTATCAATTGCATGGCTGCGTGGGCTCAGTTCTTATCAATTGCATGGCTGCGTGGGCTCAGTTCTTATCAATTGCATGGCTGCGCGAGCTCAGTTCTTATCAATTGCATGGATGCGCGAGCTTAGTTCTTATCAATTGCATGGCTGCGTGGACTCAGTTCTTTTCAATTAGATGCGCGAGCTCAGTTCTTCGTCTATAACCAATATTTCCAATTCTGCGCCTGGGCTTTTGTAGACCGACGTGGATGCGGACGCTTCACGTCCGGATCACATTCAAACACTGAGTAAATCAAGCAGAAAAATAATCATACGTCATCTTCACGTTGAATTCATTCATTCATTGTTTATTTGAAGTCATTCATTGATTTAGTTGTTTTTTTAATCGACTCTTTTTTAAATTTTGAAGATGAAATATGACCTTAAAATCAGTTAAGCAAAGTTTACGGATTGATTTAGACTGGACAGTATGGGCCCAATATAAAAACGGTATCAGGCAACATGAAACCTAATTGATTCAGATACAAATTCAGTGACCGCAAGATTAAGTAAAAAATGGCATTTCCGGACAATTTTCTCATAATCGCCGCATGGATGAGGCTCCATGAAGGAGGCTTGCAATGTACAATTGTATCAATAAATTGTTACGATGTGCACTTATGGTCTGCAAAACTTATTAGGGTAACATGGGGCAGCGAGCCCACTGCGGGTCACGGGCCCATAGCGGGTTTCTCGCTAAGTATGGCAGATATTGGTCCGTGTTCTCTACCGCCGGTCGACAGTTTCACTGGGATCATTAAAAATTGAATAACTCTATAGGCGTCTAATTCACATCATACATTCCTCATTAGTTGCACCTTTAAACAAAACAAAGAACCACCTCGTATCAATTAAAACTTCATCAAAAATTTAGTTTAAAAAAAGTGGGGGGCGCGCTGCCCCACGTTACCCTATAGGTTACACAAAGTTAACTACTGTCTGTGCAGGAGCAGCTGTCAAACAACTCAGCAGTATCTCTAAATAATAAAATAGAATTAAGTATGTGCAACACTTACAGCATGATTACCAAATTTCAAAGAAAAACTCATAAATTTCATTTTCCGTACTTTCGTCGGGCATATGCGCTCTTGGTCACTTTACCATCAAGCTGTAACGTAACAAAAATACAATTTGTACAGGCAAACATGCTAATAAACCATGAGATCAAACTTCAGCCTGAGCGGAGCTCAAACGCTGTTTATTATATTATTTACTCATATTATATAATAATAGTTCAGATGTTTGCCGGCTGTCTGTTTATTGCATTTGTTTAGAACACAACAAGTCTGCTCCGGCCGCAGCTGCCGTATGTGTCTGGCTTCCGCGCCGCATACGCCATGGCCGGAAATGGCGTCGTTGTTCCTGGAAATATCACCATAATCACTTGTAACATTTGGCCTATTCTTTTCGCATTTTAATTTCAGTCGCCCTTTCATACCGTTCCAAAAAATTTTGCTGCTCTAAAAACTTTGTCCATCTCTCCCTAATTACCTCCAGCTCTCCCAAATTAGCTCCTGGACCAGACATTTGCAAAGTGGCAGGGTCTGGAGAACCTGCTGAGTTTAGGACTATTCACGTTTGTTTGCAACATTATTATTCATAATAAATTTTCAGCAACATTCTATAATAAAGCCATTACCATTTAATCAATCTCAGTATGTACCGAAATACAACTTTTAGGATGTCAAATAAGTAAAGGAAAAACAGAAGTGTAATTCGCACGGCAGCGCTGGACAGGAAAAACAAACACTCTGTGACATTAGCGCGTCTATGAATAATGCAGGAGCGCCGAGCAGGTGGCGACAGTGGGCGAGTGAGATCGAGTGTAAACGGGTTTTATTTGAACTTATTTGAACAGGATATGTAAGTGAAGTTAATTTGAATTTCAAATGTCCAATGAAGTCGGTAGTTATTGGATAGTGGAATATACTGAAGTTCTCGACCGAGAAAATAAGGCTAAATAGCTGGGAGTTCAGTTGGTCCGAGTCGTACAAAATAAAACAAGTGTTACAAATTTAAAATTCGAGATTCAACAGGAACTTCAGACTGCCGTTAAATTTTTGGAAGCAGAAAGGTAACCACAGAATGTACTACTTTAGCAGGAACTTACATAGATCCTTTATTCCTATAGCTCTCCACCTCCGACTCAATCCTTTCGCAGGAATAGATTAATATATACTTATTTTTGCTCGTTTTTGTCAGACTTTACTAAAAGTTTAAAAGCAAATAATACTCCAAAAAATCACCATATATCATATGTGAGGGTGAGACGTGCAGTACGAAATTTTAAACTTACAATTTAGCAGAAAAAGTATTTCAAGTTTGAGGGTTAAGTCAAGTCGAGTTCATGGCAGGACTCGGCAAGTCCTGTCATGTTGAAAGATTGTTGGCAAATTGAAAGATCTGCGGTGATCTACGATCTGCCATGGTTTTAGATCTAGGATCAACTCAAGCCTGGGATGATCATATGTAAGAACTTGGATAATACGATAATCTTGAATGTGATCTTGACTGATCGTAAATTATGGATGATCTAAGATCTAGCATAATCACATGAACTAGTATGATCGTAAGAACTATGATGATCTAAGATCTAACATAATCATACGATCTAGCATGATCGTGAGATCTGGAATGATCGTAAGATCTAACATAATCATACGATCTAACATGATCGTAAGATCTAGGATGATCGAGAGATCTGGTATGATCGCAAGACCTAGTATGCGTTAGATCTAGTTTGATCGTAAGATCTAATACGATCGTAAAAACTAGTTTGATCGTAATATCTAGTACGATCGTAAAGACTAGTTTGATCGTAAGATCTAGTATGATCGTAAAAACTAGTTTTATCGTAAGATCCAGTTTGATCGAAAGGCTTAGTTTGATCGTAAGATCTAGTTTGGTCGTAAGATCTAGTACGATCGTAAATACTAGTTTGATCGTAAGATCTTGTGCAATCGTAAAAACTATTTTGATCGTAAGATCTAGTTTGATCGTAAGGCCTAGTTTGATCGTAAGATCTAGTTCGGATCTAGTATAAGGCTTGAACCTACCAGGAAGAAGACTGCGAGCGCTTCACAGCATCGAAGAGAGAAGCACTATGCACCAACAGACAGCGCTCCAGCAGTACATCATGCGCTTTGTTGGAGAGGACGCAAGTAAAGAAACAACATCTGTCGTCTTGTCAGGAGCAAGCGATGCGACATGACGGGTGTCGCTCCCTGAAACTGTAACATCCTCAACGATCAATTTTGCAATGCCTTCACCAGAAAAAAATCTCTCTGACATGCCGAATCTGGTCAACAGCCCGCACCCAAATATCCCAGACACCTCTGAATCCACCACTGGAGTCAGAAAACTCTTTTCCAGCCTAAACCCCAGGAAAGCTGCCGGTCAGTAAAAGATCCCATGTCGACACCGCAGAGAGACGGCCGCTGAATTAGCACCTGCTTAAACGATTCTCTTCAAGTCGTTATCCACAGGAGACGTTCCGTTATTTGCATCACGGCCGCCGCAGTAGACCGCAGCCAGGCGGCCTGCTTGCTGTCAAAGTATCAAAGAGATGACTCAAAGAGGGTCATCTCTTTGACCTGCTTGTGCTGTGAGCTCCTAGAGTATGTAGTCAGATAGGACATCACGGACCATTTCGACCGAAACAGCATTTTCAGCTATGCACAACATGTCTTTCGGAAGAAGAGATCCTGTGAAACGTATAGCTGATCCTAACGGTGGATGCGTCAAGAAGATGACACATTCAGTGAAGAATGCGTCAAATAAAGCTCAATTGCAAGATGATCTGGACAGCTTAGTTAACTGGGCCGATACGTGGCAGCTGCGGTTTATAAGGCTGACAAGTATAAAGTACTTCACCTCGGGAAGAACAATGAACAGCAAGATTACAGTATGAGAAGACATGGTTGCGACGAGAGAGTAATGATTGAAAAGTCTAGTGTGGAAAAAGATCTCGGAGTTTATGTCGACAAGGAGCTAAAATTTTCTAAGTATATTGAAACGCAAGCTAACACATCCAACAAACTTCTTAGATTAATCAGACGCTCATACGAGTTCCTAGATGCAGAAGCGATGAAGCAGTTGTTTGTTGCTGTCGTGCGCTAGAGTTTGGAAACGTTGTGAGGTCACCGAGATTTGAAATGGACAAAAATTTAATAGAGAATGTTCAAAGACGCGCAACAATGATAGTTCCAGGCTTGAAGGGCAAGTCCTATGAAGAAATATTAAAGATTATGAAGCTTCCAAGCCTCAGTTATCGACGACTGCGTGGGGACCTCATTGAATTATACAATTATACTCATGGTTTATACAAGGTCCCCGAAGGAGCTAGAATTTGAAACAATAACCAACAACATGGGTCACAGCTATAAACCAAAAAAACTACGCTGCAACTTCTCCACGCGACAAAATTTCTTCTCGCTTCGAATCACCGACATTTGGAACAGCCTCCCCGATGACATCGTTGGCGCTCCAAATATGAACGCGTTCAAGAACAGACTAGATAAAGCTATGGAAAAATATATGTTCAGATTTGAAATGCCTAGCTCCTTGTCGAACCCGGTGGAAGTCGAGTAGCTATTTCAAACTATCGTCAGTCTTGAAAAGATCCGGTCAAATGACACGATTTTAGATCTTCTGTGAACAAGGCACGAAAAGGAAAAGAATCGGCGACAGGCCACATCAGGCCTTCACTGCAGCGCCGAGATCACTATGTTATGTTATGTTAAAGCTTCTATAGCTTTAACCACTGAGAATTGACCAAGTGATTAAAGTTCAGAGTACCAAGATTGGAACAGAGAGGTGCGGATTCGATCCCAGCTCTGTGCGGCTGTTTCTGTTCAGAATCGGCAAGAAGGCCTGGTGGTAAAGCTCAAAAAATTGAAATAGTGATAGATGCGACTTCGAGCCCGCAACAAGCTGTCATAGAAGTTATGGTAATCGCACCTTTATGGATCTGGTAGTGGGCTGAGCCCGGTTTTTAGTGGGCTGAGCCCAGTCTAAAAAAACGTCTAAAAGTTTCAGAGCGCTAGCTAGCGGGAAAGTTGGTGAAATATCGATTGCAAGATTTGATCATCACAGACAGACACGAAAGCGAGCTAAGAAAAACGTGGTAAAAAAACCCAAAAGTGGGCTGGAACAGTCCGTGGATGTTCTACGATGTTAAGAATCGGCAACAGGCCTACGGCCTAATAAACACTGAAACCACTATCTGCTATATAATAGCAACGCATTAGCATTGCACAACTGCTGTCTGACTTTACTGTAGTAGTTAAAACTTTAGTTAATGTGCTTAACAAGCAGAATAAAAAGGCGGAAATTAAATTATAAATATTCTGATGTCTCTAAACTTCATTTAAAAAAGATTGGAGAATTTGCTCTCAGTAGCTGAATGTCCATCGCCGGTGCTTAAGAAACTGACTTTGAACTAATATATGCGAAAATGTGACAGCACAAGAAATTTTTTTGAGAAAGATGAACTTATTTGCTACTTTCCTAGGCACTATAGAAGTCATTTAGTTACTTTAATGAGAAAATATAGATGTCATGACAAAAAAACACTCCATTCCTAGGCTCGTACTAAGTTACTAACGAACAAGACCACTCGTCGTTTTCCCAGCTAATTTTTCTCATTCTGTGATAGCCTTCAAGCCGGCCACAACAACAACAACAACATTCTGTGATAGATCCAATTTTTAGAACGGAACGATGAGCTCATGCCAATTGCTCATCCGGGATTCCGTTACGGGTTCTTCTGTCGGACGGACGTGTGTCTTTAGCTCAGCTGTTCGGACTTCGGAGTTAGAATAGAAGTGTCGGCACTGAAGAAATAGGCCCATGGCCTGTTGCCGATTCTTGAATTTTTCGTGACTTGATTCACAAGGGATCCGGCCTTTGGAACCCGATCTTTCCATAACTGAGTCGGTTGATTGAGATAGCTGCTGCTGGACTTATTGCTAGGCATTTTAAGGCTGAACATATGCTCCTGCTGTCCTGCATAGCTTCGTGTAGTCTGTTCTTGAAGGCGTTCATACTCGGATCCGGAGCGTCAACAATGCTATCAGGGAGGCTGTTCCACATGTCGGTGTCTCGGTGACTCAAAACAAGAATAAATTTTGTCGCATGGATGTGTTACAACCGTCACTAGTCTGGAAAAGTCCTATTTTTGTCTGAAATATTGCGGCTCTAATATCATATAATTTCAGTAGGTATGAAATCTCGCGGCTCGAATGTCATAAATTTTTGTTTGATTAAAAAATCGCGGTTTGCAGCAAACATGTCATTTCATAAAATTTTCAACTTCCGCAATCCACATTGCTTTACCGTTTCCGCCAAAAATATCTTGCAGAAAAAACAAACATCGTAATGTAAACAAATAAACAAAACGTTTGTTGAAGATCGCGCATAGTTGCGGTCATGTCAAAGCAGTCAGACTGTATATTAACACGTGCTGAACTTACAGTAGAGACAAATTTTATTGTTGCCGTTTGACTGTTTAAGGGTAAAATTAGAGATTTGGGGTAACACGTGCATAAACTTTGTAAATAAATTCGCATTCGCACCTCGTAAATGGCTTTTCATGGCCGAGATATGGAATTCACGGCTCGGTGAAATAGAATCACGGCTCGTAGAAATGGAATCACGGCTCGTAGAAATGGAATCACGGCTGGCAAATCCATAAAACCACGGCTCGAAAAATTCAGTCGCGGCTCACCAAGTAGATATATTCCATACTACTACTAGTTACAACGTATTTTTTTAGTTTATAGCAGTGGCCCTTGGGGCTTGGTGTTGGTTCTTGTTTCAAATTCTATTATTCTAGTAATCCTTCTGGAACCTTGTGTAAGCCCAGGAGTATACTTGTATGCTTCAATGAGTTCCCCACACAGATGTTAATAACTGAGGCTTGGAAAGTTGGAAGCTTCATAATCATAATCTTTAATCTTTCCTCATACTCATTGTAACTCATAGGACTTGCCTTTCAAGCCTGGAAATATCCTTGTTGCAAACTTGCATGTCTTTGAAGTTTGAACACTCTCTATCATAGTGTTCGACGCTCAGCCTGCAGTGTGGAATTCTGTATAGGTAATATATTCTCATGTCAATATAAGGAAACGTTACATAAAACCAACCCTATCAGCCGGGCTACCAGGCTATCACCGCGTCTGCGTTACACCACCTTCCACCATAGTGGCAAAGCAGAGAGTTTTTTAGACTCTCGCTCAAGTTCAATTTTGAGTCCTCCAAGTAGACCAGTAAAGTATCATGGATACCAGCATTATCATACATAAGAAATTGGTTCAAATATTGAGTAAATGAGGAAGTTAAAAATGAACTAATTCTAAAAAATCTCTGGTTTGCCACTATGTTTATCAACATAGTTTATCAATTTTCATTGCAGTGGAAGGCTTCCACTGCAATGAAAATTGATAAACTGAGCACATTAGAAACTGCCGCACTTCCAAAATCACGCGTGGTTCGACATCCAATCCTGTGTTGGCAACACCTCAATCAAGTTAACTAGTCGTCTATCTGCCATGGTCAGGAAGGTGCAGCGTGTACGCCGGAGGTTCGTTTTTGGATGTACGCCAGGGAAGAAAGTTGCCAATATGCTTGCTAAAATGGAAGTGTAACCCTTGCCAATGCTGCATGATCGACACAGGCACACGTACTTTACGATTGATGCCTGGCGATCGTCACAAACACACATGCTTTACGATCTATATAGCCGATGCCCAATGATCAACACTGAGGCGCGCTCTTTGCGATCAAATTGGCCGATGCCTAATGATCGACACAAGCGCACGCAATTTACGATCATTTTAGCCGATGCCCTATGATCAATACTGATGCGCGCTCTTTGCGATCAAAGTGGAAGATGCCTAATGATCGACACAAGCGCATGCGATTTACGATCGGTTCAGCCGATGCCCAATGATCAACACAGAAGCGCGCTCTCTGCGATCAAAGTGGCCGATGCCTAATGATCGACACAAGCACATGCGATTTACGATCGTTTTAGCCGATGCTTAATGATCAACACAGAAGCGCGCTCTCTGAGATCAAAGTGGCCGTTGCCTAATGAACGACACAAGCGCATGCAATTTACGATTGGTTTAGCCGATGCCCAATGATCAACACTGATGCATGCTCTTTGCAATCAAAGTGGCCGATGCCTAATGATCGACACAAGCACACGCAATTTACGGTTGGTTTAGCTGATGCCCAATGATCAACACTGATGAGCACTCTCTGCAATCAAAGTGGCCAATGCTTAATGATGGACACAAGCAAATAACACAAAATATTGTAACACTAACAATATGGTATTACCAACACAAAATATCACTGCACAACAGCACTGCACTCATCACAACATATCACTATACAACACATTATAACACACCCTAAAATGACATTACATTATAACATAACATATTATAACAAACAATATCATAGCACAACATATTACAACACAACATAATGTAACAACATAACATAACTCAATGCACTGTAACACAACATAACATAAATGACATAGCATGACACATTGTAATGACATGACACAATACATTATAACATAACTAATCATGATATAACACTATACATCGTGACATAACATAGAACAACAAAACAAATTATATCGCAGCATATCCTAATAAAACCCATTATAATACATCATAACTCAACCCAGCACATTATAGCACATCATAATATAGCATCAAAAATTATAACACAATTAAATATGATACAACACATTGTAACACAACATAACACATGATACTATATCAGATCACATTATAACATAACCTAATATAATAGAATACATCATAACATGAAAAAATTAAAACACAACAGAACACAGGACAACAGAACATAATATAATACAATCTATTATGCTGCATTATAATGTGATGTGTTATGTTATGTTGTTACACTGTGCTATGTTATGATGTGTTATGTTGTTATACTGTGCAATGTTATAATGTGTTATGTTGTTATACTGTGCTATGTTATGATGTGTTATGTTATGTTTTNAGATGCAGACGTACGGTACGTCGGGACAAGCCAGATCACTCAGATGCAGACGTACGTCGAGACAAGCCAGATGCGGACGTACGGTACGTCAGGACAAGCCAGATCACCCAGATGCGGACGTACGTCAAGACAAGCCAGATGCGGACGTACGGTACGTCGGGACAAGACAGATCACCCAGATGCGGACGTACGTCAAGACAAGCCAGATGCGGATGTACGTCAAGACAAGCCAGATGCGGACGTACAGTACGTCGGGACAAGCCAGATCACCCAGATGCAGACGTACGTCAAGACAAGCCAGATGCGGACGTACGCCGGGCGTGTGCGCCAATAAAGTTATTTTAGCTCTTTGTACGCCGCGTTGTACACCAGTAGAAGAGCTTGGAGCCTCGTTTACGCCGGATTAATCCGCAGAAAACGGCACCATCCTGGGTATGGTCTATCTGTAGGGTAGCAGACAAATTTTTGCAATGAATACGTTCTAAACATCCACATTTGTAAAAAAATTCTCACGATTGGACAAGACCAACAAAGTTTTCGATTTCACACAAAATTATGAGATAAACTTCTACTTTTTCACTGCGTACATTCACATCATACTTCCTATGTTTACGTAATTACAGGACGCCATCACACACTCTTTTGTTTGGTTGTGTCTTGTTTGATTTCACAATAAATAGATTTGATTCACATTCCATTCTGAGATTTAAATGATTGAAAGTTTTTTTGAATTATAAAAACCCATTTATGCATTCCAGATTTGAATTTTTTCCATTTTTTGCCCTATTATGTTGAATTTATCTTGATAAATTCACTTCAAATTCTGACTGATTTCATCTGCCATCACGCGTTTTTGAACGTTTTGTGTCTTTTAGAAAATGTTTGTTGTTTAACATGGGAAACTATTTCATTATATAAAACATAGAGCACGTACAATATAGTGCATTAATAATACAATTTAATTTAATAAATATTAATTTTTAATTTAAAAAATATAATCAGATTTTTGATTCCACATTTTTCGAATAGAATTTAATTCTACAGCATGTACCATCTAGTGTATTAAATAATAAAATTTGATTTAGTAAAATGTAATTTTAATTAATTTTTTAATTTAATTTAATTCTACAGCTTCAACCGGTAAAAATGAGCATCATAGGAATGAAAGTAAAACTGTCATTCATACATCACAAATTGAATGGCATTGGATGGATTTGATAGGTATTTTATTAATCCTGTTTATATATAAGAATGGAAATGACTCTTCTATTTCAGAATGATAATGGAAATGTTCCTACTATTTTAGAAAATGCTAAATTAATGATCCATATTAGAATTCAATAGACATTACGATTTCTGAATTATCTTCAAAAGTTTGTTTTCGTTCGTTTGATCAGAAATTTTTTTACGTTTGATCAGAAGTTTTCGTTCATTTGATCAGAAGTTTTCGTTCATTTGATCAGAAGTTTTTGTTCGTTTGATCAGAAGTTTTTGTTTGTTTGATCAGAAGTTTTTGTTCGTTTGATCAGAAGTTTTCATTTGTTTGATCAGAAACAGAAAAGGTTTTCGTTCATTTGATTAGAAACAACATAATTATTCATTCTCTTGCACTAGGTATACGAGTGATTAGTTGGACCTGGTTACCATCCGCATTGGTCATCCCGCTAGATTAGACATAACACAACGCAGTGTAACATAACACAACACATCATAACATAATGATACATTTCATTATAACATAACACTTAATGTTGTCTTGTGTTATGTTACATTATGTGGTGTTATAATGTATTATGTTGTATTGTGTTTTGTTATCTTGTGTTATAATGTGTAATTTAATGTTATGTAGTGTTAGAATGTGTTCTGTTATAATTTGTTGTATTAAATCATGTTGTGTTACAAGGTTATTGCAGCTGATTTGCAAACAAAGATTTCTTGTTTGAATAATGTTCATTGTTATCAAAACTTATTGTGAGTCAAATTTTTATTTTCTCATACGTACTCATTTGTTCACACATATAAATGTTTATAAATTTATTTTTGGAATAATTATATTTTTTATAAAGAAAAGGCTGGATTTAATTGGTAACTATTTGTATCCATTGTTGGATTTGGTAATGATGATTGTAAATTCATTGAATACCAATGTGTTTTGCTCAAATATTCTGATACTTCTTGTAATCTTACGACACAGCCTGTTGATGCTCAATTTTCACTGTGCTCCAGCTGCATTAACATTTTAGCCAAAATGAACTAATGAATTTGGTTGCAAAATTCAGAACTGTGTCCTCCTTCACATAACATCAATATCAAGTTACCTTTGTTTACCTACCATATAGTTTTGCAAATTAACATTTAATAAACTTTTTGGAAGTTAATATTCTTTATGTGACCACACACGTTTGTGCTTAGTTTAGAATATACCTATATTTATGACCTAACCTAAGTCATGGACATTTGAATGATCAGTATGGTGAAATTTCATGTTAACTTTCAACATTTGACAATTGATAGTTAAATTTTTTCAAACTTCAATGTTTGATTATAATAATTAAAAAAGTTTATCATAATTGTTATCTATTTCATCAAGAAAGATATATACAGGGTCTGCCATATTTATGGCAATACATGTTTTTTGTTATTTCTCAATGAAACAAACAGGTGTATTTTTTTTATTGGATGAGCCAGTAGCCAAGAATTACCTAAACAATTCTCAGACATATTTATTCAATATGACCACCTTTATTTTTAATGGCAGCCTCCAATCTACACTGGAAAGCTTCACAGGAGATACACAGCATTTCTTGAGAGATCAAGTCCCATTCTTGTGTCAATTTAGACTGCAAACTATCCAAAGAATCATGAGGTGTTCTGCAGACCCTACTCTCTAAAATAGCCCGCACAGAAAATTTGAGAGGATTCAAATCAGGGCTTCTTGAGGGCCATTCATTTTTGCTAATGAATGCTGGGATGTGACCCTGAATCCAGTTTTGGGTCATGTTTGAGCCATGTGATGGGGCAGAGTTTTGTTGAAAACTCCATGGTGAGCCATTGAAGTGTTTACAGGCCCAAAGTAACAACACAGCTTCCAAAATGTCTGAAATGTATCGCTGACTGTTCTATTTCACTCCTAAGGGGACAAAAACGAGTGGGGACCTCCTCACTGGCGGTTACCACAACCCAAACCATCACGGACATGGGATTTTAACATTGTGTTGCCTTTCTGGTTGCCACAGATCCATCCTGACTCAAAACTCTGTCCTTTTGATGGTTGACACTTTGTTCAATGTCAAATTTTTTCTCGTCACTCAACATCAAGTTGGGCAGCGTACCATCCTCAATGAACTCCAGGATGTGCTGGCATCTTTTGAGCCTCATTCATTCATGACGGTCTGTTAGTTCATGCCTTGTTTGCATCGTGTAAGGGGAGGTTTTGAGGTCATCTTTGAGGACTCTACGCACTGATGTCTGACTGACTCCTGCTTCTGCAGCCAATTTTGTAGCTGAGCAATGAGGGTTTCTCCTCAACTTCTCCCTCGTGTTTTTGACCAATTGTATTGTTTGGACACTTCGTTTCCTTCCTTGACCAGGTCAATTGCATGTTTCACCAGTTTCCTTTAATTTTTTTACCACCTTCCACACAGTGTATCACCTTCCACACAGTTTCACAACGAATTTAGTGCTTTTTTGCAATGACTGAATTACTCTTGCCCTTTTCATAAAGGGTTACAATTGCATTTCTATCTACTGCCATAAGTAATAGTAAATTTAGACACCTCAGACTTCTGCAATATAAAATAGATGATATTAAGCTTCATTATAAAATGAAAGTCTCCTAGGAACCTATTTATTTTTATGTAGCAAACATCCATTGCCATAAATATGGCGGACCCTGTATTAGTATAGGTTGGCAGAATTTGTTCCTTTAAGCAGGTTTCATTGAAGACCAGAGAATTTGTTTTATTGACAATTTTCTTATTAGTTTTTTCAATATACCTATCAAACAATATTTTTAATTTGCAATAGTAAATAAAAAATTAGGGTACCAATGGATATTTCTATTTCATTAACTACATTTTTAATATATCAATTATTCATCATCAAGTCACAAGTCACACTGAGTAATGAAATTTGGATTGATATAAGTACAAAATCATGTAAATAGGATACATACTACTCAAAAAATGAATCTGGTTAGAAATAAATACATATACATACCAGTCTGTACCTTACAGTTATGAAAGAATGTAAATAAAATGAATGTGTGAATGTGAATGAATGAATGCATTCTAGAAACAAGGGAATTTTTTCATCAAAATTTTAAATTCTGTATTTGTCATTAAAATTTCATTCAATCCATTTTCACCCTCAAAAATTATTTTTCAAGCAGTGAACAGAATGGTTTGCTCTACTGATACTCACATTGATCCTAAGTCTTTCTATGACCCTGATTCTCCTCGACCTATGAGGAGTTTTGTGGGGCAGTATTGGTACCAAGCCTCATGTACAGTTCTAGGCTTTGGTGTTGCCTGCTTGCACAATTTTATCAGGAAACGTCCAGTTTTTGCAGGTTGGTCCAAAACTCTTACACTTTTTTAGTTGTGCTACACATGTACAACATTGCATTCTTGTGCTAAAATTGAGATCTTGCATAGGTTTTGTGATTGAAAATTGTCCCAAATTGTTATTTGTTAACTTTTTGAAAGTTTGTCTAATTCAGAATTAATTCATGAAGTTTAGGGAGAATGTACAAGCTGTATTCATATTTTTTTAAATTTTTCTTTGTGATCCTATATATACACTTTTATAATGACACTGAATTATTCTTATAACTCCATCTGAATCAAGATTCAAGACTTTGAAGCAGTCTCTAGTTTATATAGTCATATCGAATTTCGCAATCTTATCAAATTATGTACCCACTAACGCTCGTCTAGAGTATTGTGTTGAATGCATGCCTGACCTCCTGCGGCACTTGCGCGTGTGCTTGGGTGTTGTGCATATCCCATTCACCGCGTATAAAAAATCTAATAGACACCTTTCTAAGGTAGATTACATGCAATATTCGCAAGTGAATTATTTCTAGAAATACTTCAGTGGTGCCTTACTCCCTATCCCATTTAACATTTTGTATTTGAGTAATGAATTAATGTTTCTCTTACATTTTATCCATGTAGATAGCTGAAATAACTGCCCCATGCATGTCACCAGGTCTCCCCAGGCATGCAGCCTTTACCTTGATTGGCTTTGGAGCTGGCACCTGGATTAACAATTTTATCAAGAGGAGATCTGCGGAGCGCGATTACTTCTACTACCAGTACATGTGTGATCACCCTGAGGACTTCCCTCTTATTGGTAAGTTCTAATTCAAATTATTTTAAAGGCATTTTGCCAATTTTAATTATGAAGACTTGAAGAATAATTTTAGATGTGAGTAGGATACATGCACAGTATTATTTTACTTACATTCATGTTAACAATAAACTGAATGATAAAATTAGATGAAAGGCAAATTTGGCAATACCACCTACCACAACTCACTAGATGTTATCCCACAGCTAAGTTTTACAGAATAGTTTCGTAGTATGCCATAAGTGTCCTACCGGTATTTAGAAAAAAATTCCATGACTCCATGATCATCAAAATAATTTTCCAAGACTCATATACGACAGGTTTAGCATGACTGAAAGACTAACCGTGCATATTCTATCATCTCCTACAGTTGATAAATAGCAAACGTGTAAATGCAATAATGCCTAGAGCAGACAGACACAGTGGAACAGAAATGACACAAATATGAAAATGAAGCCCACACTTTCGTTATTATGAATTCAATAGTGTCAAATCACAACAAATATTGAGTAATGCACACAAGATTGTACGAGATTATGTCGTATCAATACAGTTCAGAACACAAATCAACACCACTACCCTAACATTCAACTGGCAGCGATTTCATAAACATTTTCTTTGATATTAATTTCAAGATCGTCTAGCTCTTGTTGCTTTGTTTTCAAAGATTGCCTCATGGCATTGAACTTTGCGATGATTTTCCAATCCCTCTTTCTCTCCGTTGCTTCTGCATATTCATCTGCTGCTTGTTCAAGCGCCTTGATGCCCTCCTCCGTACGCCTTTTCTTCTTCAGTTCATCCAGCTCATCCAACAGAGCCTTCCTCTTCTGGGTTTTCTGGGCCGTCGCATTCTGCTCTTTCTCTTCTGCCAAATAATTATTGTAGGCCGTTTAGGCTTTGCCAGCTGCAAGCAGCATCTTCTTGGTGATGGTCATCTTGACCAGGCTACCAACATGTGCAACATGATCACCACAGCACGCAGGGCAACCACCATTCGCTCTTTCATGTTGTGTGTCATGATTTCATTGTTGAACGAAAAACCTCTTATAACCATGGCTTGGCCATGAGACAGTAGCATGAGTTTATTTTGTGCTATGAAAGTACCCAAAATAATTGAATGAATAACGCACACACAAACAAATGGATAATTTTGTCACTTACCATACAATCGCTCCATAAGCAAACATGCATGTCTAGTTGCTTCTTTTGAAGTACTTCATCAAGTGACTCGTCAAAAAGCAGCACTAAGTTATAACAGCATGAGCATTTTGCTTCAACATATCCAAAGAGCATGGTCTCAAGCTGAAAGCGGTGATATATCTTGCCTTGCTTTTGCTTAGTGAAAACTTGCTAGCTATTGAACTGTCAGGCAACATGCAGCGGAATAAATCACTTATGCCAATGTTGCTATGAAGAGAAAAGTGAGATATCACCATTTTCAATGTCCACCAAAGTTCAGACGTCAAAACATCTTCTTTTGTTTCAAAGCTGGTAAGTTCACCATTGTGGTTGGCTTTAGCAGTGGATACAGGCTTGCCCTCCATCTCTACATTCACAGTAGCAGTAGACACTACAGTGCTGATATTGGAGCAAGAAACTGCAGTTGCATTGGTCTCAGCGGACAACAAATCAGAAATGCGTGACTGCGCTTTGCTTTTCACTTCACTGTGTTTCTTAGCTACAAACTTGTTGTGTTTGCTGCCTTTGGCACGACTCTTCAAAGCTGCTTCCCCCATATTTAACAGGGCGAAGTCTTTCGAGCACAATGTACTACATATAGCCATACCTTCATGCTTTGGATAGCGAGTAAGCCAGTCACGATAAGCTTCTATCCTTAACCACAAGTCATGAAATTTACACTTCCCATGTATGGTGATGTAGAAATTACACACTGAAGATAGAATGCTGCCACCGCAGATCAAAAAGTTGTCGAATGTAACTGAGCTCGGTGACCGAGCTCAGGTGATTGGTTCTCCAATCAGAACGCATGAAACAAGAGACTGCACAAACAGTAAACACACGCAGCACAGAAAAACACTCTTTTTTTCTTTTTATTTGCAAATTTCATGATTTTCCAAAACCTGAAATGAAATCCAATGACTTTCCAGGCCTGGAAAATGAAAAATCAAATTCCATGACTTACCAGGTTTTCCATGATCGGTACGAACCCTGATCCTGGGTTACAGGCTTATAGCATATAATAATTTTTTGAAACGTCAATGCCAACTGCCTAGCCGAGCATTTATCGGCGTTGCGCTGAAGCCTGCCTATACTGACTCCCTTTTAAATAATTGTGTGACTATAAAAGCCAATCTTTATGCTTCGGGTGTTTGAAGTTAAATATTTTGTGTTTGTGGTTAAGCTTTGAACATTTGAAAAGCATTACACTGTATTTAGTGTCGGTAGCAGCACAGTTTTGTTTATTGTCATAAATAAAGAAGATTCTGTTTATGGCTACACATTAATGATGTTTTGGAGCTGTGAACTACAAATTGTACATCTTGAAGACGATGCTGGTCAGGTCAAAAGAGTTGAATTAAAAAAAAATATATTCTTAGCTAATAATGACTTGTTCATTTCAAGTAAATTAGCGTTTTTTGTTCGCCTATTTTAGGGAACAAAACTAGGATAAGACTTTTTGAAACTTTTATCAATAGACAAATAGAATGAGAGAGGAGACAAATGATGTGTTGGATATGACTCGAATAATTCTAAATTATTTGCAACAGAGCGCAAGAAGTTCAAGGACGTGATGAAGCACTGGACGCCGGTGCGCTGAGGATCCTGCCTCCATACGCGTCTTGCTGTCAGGCAGGGCATCATCGCGAAAAATGTACAGTAGCGTGGTAAATTGTAACTAAAAAATTATTTACTCGTCTAAATTTTGTTTATCCTTGAGGAATAAATCAGAAAATTATTTTGAAGGGAATGTTTTGATTGGTAATGGTCATTAGAATATAAAACAAAAAAACCTAATGCTATGCACAATGGAGGCTCGGATTCCGTTGTGTTGAGCGCAACCTTCGAAGATGAGTTATGCTTATGCCTCGCAATATTTTTAGAATAAATTGATATTTCAGAGCTCTAGTTATTACCATTGCTTTGAAAACAATTGTCTTGCTTTTCAGTGCACGTACTTGGCTCAGTTATGGCTTCAATTCATTTTTGTATTGGTATTTGGTGCGTCTGATAATCAGCTTTTATTATTACATCACATTCACATTGTTTTATGCTCAACTTGCTTTACTTGGTTTCGCAAATTTGAAAGAAAGTTCATGGTAAATGAATAATTTATTACAAACAAAGTGTGCACGTATCGAGTTTTAATGCAAATTAATTTAACTTAAGACTAGAAATGAGCATTCGTCTTGTGAATGACGAACTTAAAGTATGGACACAAAAATTCCTAACCTTGAGTTAGGAAGAGTTGAAACGAGAAATAATTTGTTAGAGTGAACGAGTACACAATAAATGCATCTAGTACAGTTTGATGCGGAATGTAATTCTTCACGTCTATATTATTGGGGTAAAATGGGTTCCAAGAATATTTAAAATTGCGGTCGTTTGTAATCCATGGTCTCGGTGCTCTGTAGAGCATCGCCTCTTCTGTCGTTACGAAGAAATTCTACTTCTTGCAGACATTACTTATCTCAGGCACAAACATTGTTTCTATCGATAGGAACATTTCTCTCCAGTACCTACGATTACAAGAAAAAATGTAACACAAAATAATAGCAGTCAAAAATCACAGCCCGATAGCACAATAGCTATTGTACTAATAACACACTTCGGGTAAAGCCTCGCCACTTTTCTTCCTACTCGTGAAGTTTGTGTGACAGCGCCGCTGCAGGTAGGCGAATTTAGCCTGCACTACGTGATGAGGTCACAAGTCTTCCATGCCAGTCATGCGCCCGTGGTCCACATTCAGCGGTCAGGTCACAAGTCTTCCATGCCAGTCATGCACCCGTGGTCCACATTCAGCGGTCAGGTCACAAGTCTTCCATGCCAGTCATGCGCCCGTGGCCCACATTCAGCGGTCAGGTCACAAGTCTTCCATGCCAGACATGCGCCCGCGGTCCACATTCAGCGGTCAGGTCACAAGTCTTCCATGCCAGTCATGTACTCCTGATAAGCATTAATGTAGAGATTTTTCTCCTGCTGGGTCATGCGTCCTATGACAGAGTTGTCGACGGCCGTGAGAGGTATCCTCTCGCCACCGACGTAAATCATGGGCACGCTATCGTTGTCGCCTTCATCCTCGTCCTCGCTGTCCATCACGTGCATCGGCTCTTCATCTGGAGAACATTTACGCAGTATTAATTTTAATTTAATATGAGAACGTTTAAAGCTCACTTACTAAGTTCAGCAAACAGGGCTGATAATCGTGAACGAAAGTTCTAGAACTGCACGAATCCTGGACATGTGAATTGAAGAATAGGTATGAGTCAAATCTAGAACATTCAATTTTATGTTTTACTGCAACTTAAACGAGACTCGTGTGTTCGAAGCCATGTTAATACTAACGCTACCAACTGACATGTTCTCGAGTTTGAAACAAATAAATTCACGGTTTGGATCACAGTGATTGCACATGCACCTAATATATTATACATGACTTTTATGAGATAAATACTATTGCAGCAGTTTTTTTCACTGATTTCGGTTGGAGAACTTTGCATGCTCACTAGAAGCCAAGACAACAGAATGACATCCGCCTAAAGAAAAACTTTGCACGTGTTTATAGACGTTCCTAACTTCCATAATTTTGCTCTGCTATCAAACCATTGTTTTCGTTTCCAAATAATCATCAAAATTAATCAAAATAATGCTGGCTCTCGCAAAGTGATGCATGAGTATAACGAAGTGCCACACCGCCATAGGAATATTTCAAGCGATGCCTTGCTGCTCTACCGCACTCACTGTACGTGAAGGGTGCGACGACTGCAGGATTCTTCTTCTTGGGCAGCTCCTCGACGCTGTCGTCGCTGTCAGAATTGTCACCAGCTTCTTTCCTGCTCTTCGGCTCGTGAGCCTACAAGATAATGGAAGGTGACATTGATATACGGCAATTAAGACTCGTACAGAAAATAAATAAGTGTGTGATGAGCGATCGTTAAATGATCTATGAGCTCGGGAAATCGAATGAAATTTTTACTACTAGAATAAAGACATCCCAGTGTTTTTGATTGAACAAAAAATTCGTTCGTTTTCCTTCCATCTGGAGGCTCGGAATGTTCAAGATGAGGGAATGACAAGTGTATACGAGACCAAAACGTCTCGGGCACAGTACAAGAGCAACGACTTCACAGGAGGAATTGGTAGTTTTTGTTTAAATTACATTGAATTTTAACATTTGCAATGATTGAATTGGCTGACAAATAGTGAGCTTTCAATAGGGGCTTTGGTTACGTGAGAATAAATCAAGGTTAATTAAATGTATTCCCTTGGAATCTAAAGTCGAATAGAAGGAATAAATAATTACGTGATATTGAAGGTGATCTTGATCTAAATACGTACAGCCTTTTACACAAATGTAAACAACTACTAGAAAGTTGTCGAGCAATCTAAAATACCATCAATTCCCATTTTTCAACTCAAACCATGTCACCATATATGTCACGTTCACCATAAAACTCTGGAATAAAGGCTGAGTTTCAACAGATTGTGCTAGAAAACTATACCTACCTATGAAACAATGCTTTTATTTTCTCATAGACGCAAATTAAGGTTATTGTTTCATCAAAAAGATGAGGAAGGCGAATAAATCAGAGTATATGTAGTGTCGCGACCATGAGCTCCGCCTCACCTGTAGTAAGGACAAGACGTCGTCCTTGGCAGGTGCTTCAGTCTGGCCCGTCTTGGAGACGCTCTCTGCGACGGTGACGGCGCTCGCACTCACGGGGCTGTTGAGGCGGCCGCCGCCGGCCACGCCTGCGCTCTCGCTCACCTGCATGTTATTATTTATTAGGAACCTGTTCATTTGGAATTACCAGTAACCTGTACATAGCACGTGACTTTGATCAGCACAAGCACGTGCCTTTGATCAGCACAAAGCACGTGCCTTTGATCAGCACAAAGCACGTGCCTTTGATCAGCACAAAGCACGTGCCTTTGATCAGCACAAGCAGCAAAAGCACGTATATTTTATCATCGCTATGTTGAACAAAGCAACAAAAGTGGTAGACACTCGGATTGATAGTAACCTGGGGCGAATTTAGGGATATCTACAACGTTTCGTAGAGCTAATCATTCAAGTTAACTGCACTCCTTCCACGGGTTTCATCTCGAATAAGATAAGTACCGTACGTGTTTCAATATGAATAAAAAGAAGGACATTCTTCTATGAAGAATAAGCAGACCTGCGCAGGGTCGGCCTCCTCTGTGGTGATCTGTGCGGTGATGAAGGAGCTCGCCTGTGACAGCCACGCAGGTTCCTCCTTCGCCTTCTGCGTCTCCTCGACGGCGTCTTCCGTGTTGATCGTCACGTCTATTGAACCTTCCACCTGTACAACATCTTCACTTTAATGCTTATTTTAATACAGTTTCATAGTGCTCATTACTATGGCTACTGTAACGTATTGCATAAAGATACATCAACAACCGTTTAAATTTTGTAAAGCTTAATTGTTTTACTGTTATCAAAACTGCGTTAATCTTTCAGTTTATAAAATCAAATTTTATTTATGGGTCAGATAAAATATATGCAAATTATTCCGTATTGTATCGCTTGAAAATTAACCACTAAATGTTTATTCATGTCCCCTCATGAGTTATTTTCACTTTACTCAAACGTGGCTTTGAATAGCACAACATTAAAATAAGGGATAAAGTTACCTGGAAGCCTTGCCGCTTAGTGGCATCTCCAGACCAGGCCCTGTTGTCCGATGCGCTCTTCGCGTGTCTGCTCACCCTGCCGGCAACATTTGACTTTGTTAAACTTGAGATAAGATAAAATATAATCCATAAAACATAGTGATATAATTTACCTTCAATAACAAATAAAAATAAACAATGAATATAATTTATATTTTACATATATTAGAAAGTCCATTTTAGATATTTTAATATGAATGGAATAGAATTTTTTATTTCAATTCATTTCAATTTATTCTGACGAAATAAAGTAAAATTTACAATTTCCTCCCGTCTCTGAGGCGCGAGGTTAGTGAGAATTCTCTGTCTAATGCGAGTTGGAACGAGTCTATCAATAAGTCACATTACTGCAGGATATTAGGTACCTATTAGGGATAACGGTACATAAATTAATTCATAGCAAAATCATTGCAATATTTTTGCAGTCTAATCAAAACTTGAGTAATCATTATGTCACTGCAATTGAGTTATAATCAGGCAACAAAAAAGCGGACGAAACCCCGAAAATGTGACCACATGATTGTCGGGGTTCCGTAAGTCAGTGACCTGATTGTCTAATTTAGAGTTTATCTAACCACTCACCCAGGCTTTTTGTTGAGGCTCATTTCCTGTGGATTAGGATCAGAAAATTCTGCAGCCAACTTGATGTTTTCAACCTGCACGTTGAAGAATGCAAAATCAAAATCCTTGATCCATCTATTGCACTGATTACAGAGCAAACATTCGTCTTGCCCTTCCGACTACTGGAAATTATTAGATATATGTGAAATTTGATAATTTAAATTATCAGCGTGTCAGAATATAACTGGTATTTTTCCCCAAAATAAGAAAAGTTAAATATAATAATACTTTTCTTCAACAAATACCCAAAACTATGTATTCATTATCATCAAATAACAGAATTAATGCACGAAATTACCATCCATGTACAAGCTACGATGGCCAAGGCAACGGCACCGCAATGCCAAGTACTCAACATAATGAGCCATTAACCCAGCAGCGGTCACTTGCAAAAACTGACCAACTTGGTCACCTTTTCGTTCGGTTTCGTTACGGTCGATTTTTGTAGGCGCTGATTACATGCGTAATACACGCGACATTATAGCGTTAACGCAGAGACCACCGACTTTTTAGTGCCTAACTAGNAGCAGAGTTCACTGAAGAGACCACCGACCTCATAGTAACTAATACGAGCAGAGTTCACTGAAGAGACCACCGACCTCATAGTAACTAATACGAGCAGAGTTCACTGAAGAGACCACCGACCTCATAGTAACTAATACGAGCAGAGTTCACTGAAGAGACCACCGACCTCATAGTAACTAATACGAGCAGAGTTCACTGAAGAGACCAGCAGCAATACTTTCAAAACTGGCTAAGTGAACGTAAGTACTTACGCTCTATTTTCTCGTCTATGATTGGTGGATTTTTCTTGTAAGGCCGTCAATGATTGGCTGATGAACTTACGATCTCTTAACTTTGTTTGAAAGTATAGGCCCAGACCTCCTTGAGGAGCGTGAAGAGCGGCTCGAGCTGCTCATTGAAGCGCGTGAGGAGCATCCTGCTGTCGCTGCGGGGGGCGGCGGCCATGTCCTCCTGCACCTCCGTCCTGCAGATGATGCACACCAGGAGGCCTGTCATGGGGTCCAGCAGCTGGTCGGCCTGTACACACACACGGTTTCTTTAATGTGTCTATCAAATTACTTACACTTCATTGTATATAAATATTTATGATATCAAAAGCAGCGTTACTGTCAGCTCGCTTTTTATTGCCGATCGTCTCCCCTCCCCACAAAGGTTTAGAAACATATGCAAATTTCTTAATAATATAATATTTCCATTCCAGTTTCGAGTTAAAAGCTTACCTCCTTTATATCTTCGTCCAACAATAACTAAAAACTTTCTTACCATGGAAATTTACAATATATTATACCCATAAGGGTTGAATTACGAGATCCTATTATATACCACTAACTAAAATAGTTTAATTACCAACTTTTATTTGGAACGTCAACAGTGTCAAGCTCTGGACAACTGGCATCCGGTCTACATAAATACAAATGATCCGCTACTTTCATAGGATAGGAAATATGGAATAATTAGCACTGACGAGTAGCAAAATAAGTTTAGATCATATACCGTAATAGCAGATTGAAACAAATCAGTTATTTAGATGAAATTATTTGATCTCTAGTCCAAGAAAGTTTAGACTAAATCCAAATTCTTAGCACATTAGTTCTACACAGAGATTTACGTTTCTCTAATGAGCCTAAAGTCGAGTGTTGTGTTGGTGTTCTCACAAGTGTCAACTGAGAGTGTCACTCAAACCACTTCCAGAAAATATTCGATGTTCTCTGTAGCATGTTTTACAACATTACTTGTTATAGATATAGTAGAAGCAATCCATGTATGTCGGAAGTTCAGCAACTCATGTTGTTGTCCAGAGATACACAAGAATTATGATGCAAAACAAATGGTGTTCAATTAGCTCGGTGATGATGAATATAAATTTTAGGAATATCTCTCAGACCCATAGTAGTGGCCTGCAACGGAGTTTCGATATGGACTTTCAGTGGCCTGATATGGACTGATACAACAGAATCTTTTGAACATCACAATGTTTTGGATGAATGATGCAAATTCTAGAGGTTATTTGCCTCATGGACTATAGCTATTAGATATCTTATTCCCCGTTAATCTGAGAAACCATCATTTGTACAAGTCATAGCACTAATTACCTCCCATGTTGACGTCGCTCATTAAGGGACAAATATTGCAGACTAAAATTAAGAAAAAAAGTGTTACAGGTTCCTGATTTAAATTAGACAGGCCTTATAACCATTGGACCATAATAGTTGGCGGCTAGATCAGCCAACAGCAGTGACAGGATCGCAGAAAACATGAACCTAATACACCGGCATGGAACAATAGCTTTTGTCTGAGGGTCAATTGACATCACAAGCATACCATTCAAATCCAAGTTCTAGTTTTCTGTCTCATCATCAAACTATAGCCCATAGATCACAAGCTTATGTATGGTAAAGCTGGAATATATTCCTGGTATATCAATGAGTTCAATCGATGGTTAATATACTTCTCCAATAATATCTTAAGTTCCCTTTAAAATAAACTCAAATTATTATTGAGACATCGCAAATTCATAATTGGGCTTCTTGAGTTATAAAAATAGTGTCAAAACAGCCAAGAATTAATGAACTATTAAGCATTTCAAGCCTGCAGGAAGCTAATCCAGCAGGTGGTCATAAGCTACCTACCTCAAGATCTGTGTAGGTCCTCTGGCAGTTGGAGCAGACAAATGACGCTCTGCTGGTCTGATCTCGCTCCTCCATTTCCAGCTTCTTACGGATGTGGTCAAGTTTGTACTTCACCACATTGACAAAACTCTGTAAAAGCATTGCAGTTATGACAAAAATATGTGCTTGTTGCTACTAATTAAAAACTATCTAGTAAATATTCCAAGAATATAAAAAACATTTGATTATGGAAAAAACAACATTAAGATTCCAGAATGTTGTTTCTTCAAGTCAATTGGTTTAGGTTTAGACTAGTTCCAAGCTAGAGCCAAAATTAATTCTGGAATTACTATTAACATTGAGCACAATAACATATAAATTTCCTTTTACCCATTTCACCATTTGTCAACTAAAAATGTTTAATGTGATATTGGAAAGAAACATTCATTCATTTGAGCTAATTTGTCAAATTAATCCAGCCAGTTTCATTCAATAGCAATAGCTAAGTAGAAACATGAAAAAATTTAAGCCAATTCAATACTTCATTTACATCCTTCAGTCATACAAGAAAAGTTTGTGGAACTACCAGCACAGCAATACTTTACCTGATAAACTAGGCCATGTACTGAAACTTTTAGAAAATATCACAGTTTTTGTCTTACCCTGTCAACTGTAAATGGGTTCTCCTTGGAAGAAATGTCTCGTCAGCCAATTCAAAGAATAAATCATAGTGCATTGATTTGGTCACACAAGTTGAAAACTTGATGGTGGAGAATAATTAAGCTGTACTTCAACAGGAGCCTAAAATTTGAAATTATATTAGAAAGCAGAACAATAGAAGAAGTACCTTACAAAACATTTCACTCACCTTGTAGTTGATAAAATAATACTGTTCTCTTTGAGACTTTCCATCTTCTAAAGTAATCATTTTCATCTTTGTTTGTAGAAGTTTGTCTGTCTTGAGTGTGTTTATTCTCTGGCGCAGCATCTTGCGGTCAAATTTTAGAAGATCACAAATGCTGTCTTCACTCAGGCCTGAAATAGATCAAATAAAAAATTACTGAGAAAACACTACCAAACCTAAAAGACTTCAGCTTTAGAATGATTTGATTGATCCTTAGTTATTTATTTTGGAAAAATTAGTTTGAAAGTCAACTTTTTTTAGTAGTCAACACTACTTAAATTCTTGGTAGAATTTTTACTTAAAATATAGTGCACTTTAAAAAAAATAAGCACGTTTTTAGCCAAAATGAATGCCAAAGATTCATATTCCAAAAACAGCTTTCCTAATTATAATAGCATTATTCTAAGATTTAGAAATTAATCAACTAGGTATATATATTATCTATCAATTTGAAAACATCATGGACAAATTGAATTAAGTGTTTAATTACTAAATGGGTAATAGTATTTTTCCAAAAAAGTTCAAGTTCAGATATCTTGAAGATACTAGTAGGTAAAAGTGACTGATGAAGCAAAAAATGGAAAAATTTTGTGATTACTATGTATATGGTACATGTCAAAGCTCATTATTCAGAAGAGTGTTGCAAAAGTTGCAGCAAATCATACTGAAGACTGCATTTTTAGAATCATGATATATCCACAGAATATGCAGCAATCAAAAAGTTTGCCAAACTATGGAGAACACCTTATGAAGTTAAGAGTTTATTCAGAAACTAAAACCTAGAAATAATTTTTTCTGAGCCTACCATCAAGACAATTCTTGGCGTTTACATACATAGTAGCAGCTAATGTTTTTCATATATAGCTGAACCCCATATCTCTACAGATTGGACTCCAGCTATCCATCTCCTAACTACCAGATTTGTCTGACAGACTTTAGGATGGTTTTCAGAGGGATTTTTCTGGCTGAAAATTTCACTTTGTATCTTTTTTATGTATATTACATACTTTTTTCAACCAAAATCTCATTAATGTAATGCTTCTTGTAACTTGAAAATGAATGTTTGTTGCATTCAAAACATTGTTAATAAACTATAACTACTTCATAAAACACGCCTTTTGATCTACCAACAACATCTGAAGAATTGTAGGATTCTCTGATAACTTAAATCAACTATATAACTCCATGGTCATTAATCGCACATGTACTGTCAACTGGGGTGATAAGGGAGGGGTGGGGTAATAAGGGACAGTCCTCCGACATTTTGTAGAAATGTTGTAGCAGCTAAACTAATCAAAATATTGCATAACTAAAAATAGCGGCATAAAGTTCAACATTTTTACTATCTATGTAGCATAAAGCAAGTAAAGAAATCACACATTTATTACATGTAAAAAAATCCCTGAAAAAAGAGAAAAGAGAGTATTTGGAAAAGTACCTCTGCTCAGGTCTGTAACAAAAAATATCTGTTGTATTAAAAATGTTTACTTTGGTGTTGGTAAAGGTTGCACAATCACTGGCGTTGGCTTAAAAACATGATTGACAGAATTTGTGTATCTCATTCCAAAAAAAATTGTGGCCATTTCCGCAAGACGGGATAATAAGGGACACCCTTAAAACTCATTTACGTACAGTAGAACCTTGGTTAGCAAAGGCTCCAGTTAAAAGAATCAGTTAATAACAAATAATTTTGATTACATTTACCTTGCTCAGTGAAAGAAATTTCACTTAACAAAAAATTAATGACTACCTGTCCACTCATACCTCCTGCCATTGACCACCTGGTCACTCATACTCNTCCTGTCTCTTATACACATCTAGATGTGTATAAGAGACAGCTCATACTCCCTGCCATTGACCACCTGGTCACTCATACTCCCTGCCATTGACCACCTGGTCACTCATACCTCCTGCCATTACACTCACCCTCTCATTCTAAATCACTTTGCTCCTTCTCTTTAAACATTTTTAAACATTCAACTTTAAACTCATCTTTCTCTTTAAACATTTAGAAGCAGATAAAATGCTAAGTAAATTTTTCATGTCTGCATTTTATTTGATTTTGTAAATTCTTGGTGAACTTGCAATTTAGGCAGATCAATGATATAAGTATCTATCTTTCTCATATTTAGGCAGAATAATTATATATCTATGTCTCTTTCCCAAATGCCTCACATTTCCCCAACAGTAAACATTACAGATCAGTAAACAGTAAAGCAGTAGCACCACCTCTCCTACCATCATACCTACTTTGTACTATGTCATTGCTCTCACTACCAGGAGTAGATATCACTGGTAATAATGAATAATGCTGATTGTTATTGATTAAAATAGAAGCAAATTTACTATGTAATTATGCTGTATTCACTTCATACCATTTTTTTCATATACTGTAGCCTTGTAAAGAGGAATACCCAGTAGTTGAAATGCAGTCTCATTTTGCCTGTCCTAATTTCATACCCATAAAAAAAAAGCTTAGGGTACCTACTGTAACTAATAACATCGATTCATTCAGAGAATAAAAACTACTATAAAGGAAAACGATGTCACAATTGAAAAACAATTGACAGAGCACATTCTTTGCACTTTTATTTCTGGGGTATCACTGTATTTGAAATAATTTACTTTATAACTGCTACTCACATGCATTACTATCATAGAAAATGTACTACACTAAATTAAAAATTTTATAAAAATCACAATTTGAAATGTCCATGAGATGCCTTTTAAACATAATTTTGTTTACAAAATTAGGTGAGTGTCATAGCAGTGTTACACCCAAGACAAGTGGAAAAAACCAAGCAGTACTTAAAAATATGCAGAAGAAATGATACTCACAGAGATTCCTTACAAGCATGTCAATGATCAACATGTCTTCAACTGTGTAGAAGCCTCTAACTACCATCTGCACAAGCTTTTGTAGACAAGTTGGCACTTCAGTGAGCACCTCGCCCTCCATAATTAGAATTTTGAAGAGAAAAGTTTGCCTGGAAAATAAAAATGTCTATTATAAATACAGATATGAGGACAGTTTTTCAATGAAAAAAAATCTGATTCCATTATGCATGGTAAATACTCAATCCAAGCAACAAGATTGTTGGCAGAGGGCATTATTTTCCCTTTATATAACTAATTTGAATAATTTGAAACATTTTTGTACCTAATTTATTTGATACTTGATAATTTATTCACATGCAGTTAATTTGTTGGTTTCCAAAGCTTCATTTACTCTTTCTTTGCAGTTATGTCTGCACTGCTTTAATAGAGCTTAAGATCATTTAGATATTATATTACAAGAGTTCATATACATATAAATTATTTGTTTCATGCATCAACTTCCTATTTACCATGCATAATTATTTCCAATAAATTTTTTATATTTTTGGCATTGTGTGCTAATTTAAGACAGCTGTGTGTTACCTGATTCTACGCTTCTAAATTTACATTTTGAAATATAAATTATTTATTACTGTGAATTCTCTTGGTTTTAGCATAATCAATTCACATCCTTTTTCAAGTTTTAACATGATAAATTGGCAGCCCTCACCAAGCATTAAGTTTTCTATTGTTGCTTGCTGCTGTATTGTTTTTTTCAGTAGTCTAATATACTTGTGAGTCATAGCCTGTGCTTTTAACCTGTATTCCCTAATTTTTTAGCTTGTGCAGCTAAGCAATCACAAATACATTTTTTACATGGCAATAAACATATTTTTATAAGTTACCCATATTATTTTGGCTGATAATATTATTGGTTTATCACACATTCAACTTCAATACTGCTACAGGGCTGTAAATTAAACTTATATTGCCAAAATAATTTTTTATTGTTGAATTTTTCTATTTAAAAAATAGAAATTTATTTTTCTAAAAATACCATGTGAGGTGCACAGACAGGATAGGATAGTCTACAGGTGGTAGGCCATTTATAGAATTGGATTTTTGCCTAACAATTTTGAGACTCATTCAAAGATATATATATATATATATATATATTGCATCTATATTACTTTGTTCTACTATACTGAACAACTGGGGAACCAGAGATGGGTCACATTCAGTTTGGTTAAACTATTAGTTACAATTGTAGGGATTTTGAGAATGCTTGTTTTAATTAGTTTCTTTTGCTTGTCCACAGTTTCCATGTTCAGTAAGTAGTAGCAAGTGTAATGCTTAGTTTCAGACTTTGTTTTCATAGTCAGCTTGTTTGATAACTGCCAGTTAGCACAGTTAGCAGTTTGAGAATGTCTTAATGCTTTTGCTAGCCAGCCCCCATACTGTTATGCTGCATTGAAGATTTTGTTGATCTTGCAGCTGTTTCAACATAATTGCTGTTTTTTTTATCATACATCATCACGACAAGGTTAGTCAAGGGAACTTTTTCTCATAGGCGAGTCAGTGAGATCTCTGTCACCATGCATTTAATTCCAATAATAATGCTTATTGCTAAATATTTTTCATATATATTGTCTGTTCATTTTATGGGCTTTTAGAGGGCCATGTTGGGTAAGGTAAATGTAAATATATTTTAAATTTGATTGTTGCATATCTTTCATGTTTTTTGTTCCTGCATTTTTGCACAGCAAGTTCTGGGTGAGTCTTGAGCCACTAATAAGAAAAGCTTGGGGCCAGTGCCTGGGCCTCTTTTGGGCCAGTGCCTGGGTCTCTTTTAGGCCAGTCAGTACAGTCTTGGAGCCCTTCTGTCACCCTTTACCATGTTTCAAACAGACCATCACAGCATTCTCATTTCTCAGTATAGACACCACTTGATGACACATGGTGAGTACAGGCCCTCATTATTGTGTTAATTGCTTGCTAGTAGTCCCAGTCTGTTTCAAAATGTGGTATAACTTATTTCTAAGCATCAGGGGTTTAATCGAGATATAATCAACAAGGAGGGTGTATGATTTCAACATGCATTTGATGCTGTGGGTTCAGTCAATAAAAACTTGTTTGATATCCTTTAGCTAGTCCTATTTACATATACCCAAGTGATTTGTTTGCATGAATTTTATGTCCATCTTTTTTCTCAATGTAATTACCCTTATTTCCCTTTTTTCTACTTTTTTTACTGCTACAGGACTTGCAATGTGTTGTAGCCTATTAGTGGCAACTAGCATTGGATGCAGTTTAAGAATTTTGCAGAGGTTGACCTAGTGAGTCCCCTCTTGCCACCCTTTGGTTTGGCTGATAGTTGAATGGGTTGTGTCATGCTCTTGTCAGGCCGTCATCTAAGTGTTATTCAGAAAAAAGTATTTATTGGGTTGATATATTTTATTTTTGGTCAATTGTTATTTTTGTGCAACCTGTGATTTGAGATCTTTACGGCTTACTTCCATTTCATCCAACTCATAGTCTAACCCTTTCCTGGGTGGACATAAATATGGTATACAATAAAATTGCAATATTTGATGATAGCACTTGAAAGTATGACCAATTCTATGATATATTCACTCCTGTGCATTTTTCAAAAATTTCTGTATATAAGTAGTAAATCACAATTAATGAAGTGATCATATAAGGGGCCTTGGCAGCTTAAAGGTAAAAATTCACTGATTTTGACATTGAGATTTTACTATTTAGATGGTAAATAACCACTTGATCGCTCTTTTATGGTGGTATTATAACACATACAGGGGAAGCAATCAAGATGAACAAAATTATAGGTATTTTTAGTATTTTATGGCAAGATATTTCTAGACATCCATATAATGAGAAGCCAAGTTTTCACCTATCACATGCCACACACTTTGGTTCATCAAGGAAGCTGTTTATATCTGCATTCAGATACAGGTGCACCTTCCACATTTAGCACATAAGGTTGGATCTGATGATGTGCCGTGCTTGCAAGTCTGGAGATTCAAGTAATGAGGAAAGTGCTCCAGGAGCAGGAACAAGGGCAGGGTTTTATGATCTGTAATAAATTAACTTTCATGTCCTCTTTCCAGCTTTGGAAATGTAGGGGTGAGACGTTTCAGGATTATTTTGATTAGCAGTGAGACTCCTAGGTCCTTGAGTGATACTTGTTTTGGGAAGAGCATAAAACAGCTTCATCCTGAAGTCAGTCAGGGACAGGTCTTATGTTTTCTGATAGTCATGTTGTAGCAGTTCCCGGTAAGCCTGCACAAATATGTGAGACTGTAGCTCTTGCGTTGGTGGACATGGAAACAAATACTGAATGTGGTCAGGAGTCACATACAGGAAGGCATGAAACATGGAAAACACTAAACAATTTACTTCTAACAAAACACAAAATACAAAATGGCAGATACAACAATAACTGAATGGTGCCTAGTCTAACTGAAACACTAGCGGTGGTGTCAGTTCAGCCCACTTGGTGGTCCAGGTAAAGTGCGCTAATGAGAAGACCACTGTGGCCTCTCAGCGTTGTAGTTTCGAGTAACTGAGATACCGTCAAACGGGGTAAAAAGGGATGGGCGGGGTAAATTGGGACGCATGTCCCGTATTTTGTAGAAATGTTGTAGCAGCTAAACAACCGTAAAATGGGGTAACTACGACCACTTTTTTTATAAATGATACCATTTTTTTACTAGATAAATTAAACTTGAATTGAAACATGCAAAATACAGGTCTATACTCTAGCTTCACTCACCATAAATTGCTGGCTCCTGCCTCTCATAGTCTGTGTAATTTCAAAAAAAGTGATGGTCTTTGTTACCCCAGCTCTTGGGGTATCTTAGACCGGGTGGTAAAATCAATTATATTTTTTGGTAAAGTAACTCCAAATAACTGCAGGTTTTGGTGCATCGTAGTAGAACTAATTAAGTTAAAATTACCATATATAAGACTCTGTAGAGTCTGAAACATAAAGAAAAAACATAAATAGGCTGTCAAACATAAAATATGTTATATATGGTAATTTTATATTAACTTCCAAGCCGGTCTATGTTACCCCGTCAGGGCTGACATTAGATGGTCTAAGTTCCCCCATTTAGGGCAGCGCCCCCCATTTGCAAACTATGACACTTTCCTAAAATTTGTCATTTGCATATGTAACTAGAAGAGTTCTACTACAATGCATCAAAACCTGGAGTTATTTTACCAGAAAATTTTAAAAATGGAGGGGGTACTCTGACAGGCTTTAAATAATAGCTTTTTTTCGTGGGTCACATTTTTAATTTTTTAACCTATTAGATATGCAAACTTTTTAAATCTTTCTATTGTGTTATGTAGCCTCAGTACCATCAACCAGGGCTACTCAGGATGGGCGGGGCTACTCGGGACAGTCCTCCAACATGGCGTAAAACTGTTATACCGTCAACCGGGGCTACTTGGGACGGTTTTGAGCGTTTTTTGTTAATAACTTCTTACGATGAAACATTTCATAAACAAATTTAGGCTCATTTTATAGCTTCAGCCATTTCCGCATGGCGGGGTTACTCGGGACACCCCTCCCAGGGTAATTAGGGACACCCTTAAAAATGCATTTACAGTAGAACCTCAGCAAAGGTTTCAGTTAACAAAAAATTTATTAACAACAAAGTATTTTGATTATATTTACCTTGCTCAACGGAAAAAAAATTCACTCGTCAAAAAATTAGTGCATTATCATTCGTTACAAAATTGTACATAGAATGCTATGTATAGAATTGTGCACCGGGCATCATAGAATGAAAAGTAATTGACCTAAACTATGATTTATTTCTCCAAAACATATGATGGTTGTCACTAAAACATGTTCTGCTTCAGGTATGTTTTTCAGGATCTTTTTTGTTATAGTGAAATCACTTGACTCAATTAAAATTGTGCAAAATTACAAACGATCCTGTAAGCTTACAGATACAGAAGAAATGCTACATGGCTGCTGATATGAAGCTTGCAGTGGACAAGGTCATTGTCAAAGCTCAATGGCATGTCCATGGAAACAGTAATATCACATTATTAATACAGTAATTAATGAATATGATAATATAATATCAATAAAGGAAAAACAAGTAAAAATCACAGAAAATGTCATTTATTTTACATCTACATCATCTAAAATGAAAGAGGAGGACTTCAAAGTACTGTTAGTAATGGATGAGTACACTCTGCATGCTTCAAACATTTTCAAATCAACTTTTATTGCAAGTGTCCCGGATTACAACGTTCCCAGGGGTAAATCGGGATGGTTTTATTTTGCGTCTGGCACCTTACGAATAGCATGTGGAATTTTTTTGAAGATGCCATTGGATAGCCGTTGCAAAGAGCTATAAAATGAGCCTAAACTTGTTTCTGAAATGTTGCATGGTAACATGGTAAGAAGTTATTAACAAAAAACGCTCAAAACCGTCCCTTTTACCCCGTTTGATGGTAATAGTAAAGTGAAAAATGGAAATAGTTATTAAAAGCTTCTGCTGCCAGATAATAACAATGTCTTACTCAAACATTAGCCAAGGCCAACTATGGTTTTAACAACCATAAATCAAGTGGTAGTAACAATCCCTGAATAGGCTTCAGGTACAAGCCAAGGAGTGAATGTTGGCAAGGCAGAACTTGACCGCTGGTGGAGGGATGGCGATCAATGCTGAGTGGCTTGTGGACCAAGTCACACACACTCACGTACCACCCCCAAGCACACCACACTCAAACCATGCTGCACTGAGCACCATCACTCTTACCTTATGGCAGGCAGTATGCCCAAAGGGTTTTAGCCATCTTACCATTTCTTGGGCTGTTGGGAGAGCTAATGATTACCTAGGGCCTAGAGCACACTTTGAAAGCAAATGGTATGTGGCAAGCAAATAGAAACAAATAGGTGCCAAGCACAGGAATGCATAAGCAGACTAGGTCACACAATGCCTATGTGGTGAACATCAATGAAAGTAAAGCAAGAACAAATGCAACAGTTATGCAGTTCAAGAATTAAATCTGCAAATCCGAATTTTGCACTTCTGGTATATAGCTAGTCAGCCTAAAGGTTCAACTACTCTAGACCCAATAATATGATTCCCTCACTGATGTATTGGGCATTCATGAGTGGATTCAAGGGATTATAAAAGACAACTGGCCCTACTAAGTCGCACAAGTCATTAAATATACTCCTATGGTACTCCTAGTCACACTAGCATCCTAATCAGTGTAAATATACTCCTAGAAACAACTAGGAAATTGGACTAAGTCACATATGTCTGGTTTCAAAGTATCTAGGCAAAGTGCAAGGCTCATCTATTTCAAGTTGGTATCCAAATCATATTTTGGTTCATAGGTGGAATGTCTTTATCTTCTTTCTTGATGGCCAGGAGTTGGTTGAGTGGTCTTAGGCTCTCATCAAGAAGACTGTAGCTCCACACCAACCGCTCCTAAATGTCAAATAAATGCATTCATAAGAACTAGCCTTCTAGAAATCATGACATCAGGAGGATGTTTAAAACTGTTTTGTCAAACACTATGTCATCAATGCATTAGTTTCAGAAGTAAAGTTGTTCAAGGGTGGACACAACATGGTACAGGTAAGCAAAATGAAAATAGTGCTATAAAAAGATAGGATTACCATTAGAACCAGTGAAAACATCCATCATTCATCATAAACAGGCATGAATAACTGGAAAACACTTGTTAAGAGCTAAGTAATGACAAATAGTAGCATGGCAACATTTTGAGGAGATGAAATGCACTGTACCGTACTCACCAAAATGGAGCATCAGGATGGGATAAGCAAGCAGAGGTGTAGATCGAATCATGCATTAAGGCGTTTTAAGCAGGCTTTTGAAGGACAGAAAATAATCAGGTGCAACCAGTGAATTTCTAATTCAGCAATGAGGGGTGCAGATTAATCAAAAGTGCATATCATATGGTATGGACATGCAAGATATTTGTCTCATTAACTTTTACTCTGCTTAAATATTACACCAAGGGGAACAAGATACAAGGTTAATAAGATGCACATGACACTCAAAAAATAATTAAATAAAACATGACATACATTAAGGTACAATTGTAAATGAATGATTCTACTATATAATTTAGCTAATGTTCTGTGACCCTCTTCAATGTAGGTAGTCACATTCATATATCACATATCCCTCCAACTGGTGCAAGAATCATCAGCAAAAATTTATGTTGGTGAAGGACATGTTATTGTCTGGGTCAAGGCAGAGACAATCTTGCTTGTTGTTGTTAGTTGCGACCATCACGCTTGCCGTGGGAGGCTCTGGTGGAGGGCAGGGGGCCGGCACCGAAAGAGGGGGGAGATGGGCAAAGGCAGGGAGGGTAGCCAGGAAAGCCGCTGCATCCACGGGGTTGTCCCACAGTGAGTAGACGCTGAGAGACGTGGGGAAGATGGAGCAAGCAAAGAGGTGCTGAACGGACTGAAGGGAATCCCTGCACTCTGGGCAGGCGGAGCTAGGGGAGCATCCGATTCTGGCGGAGTAGGACGCCAGGGAGCTGCAGTATCCCGAGCAGAGCTGGGATAACGCTGAGTGGTAGGGGCGAGTTAGTGAGGCCTCCACTGAAGCAATCGATGGTGGCGGGGCAGCAAGTATGGCATTTATGGTGTCAGTCGCCACCACGCGGAAGGTAATCTCCCTGCAGAGAGACAGCTTGGCTTCTCCGTATGTCCCAGTAGGCAAGATAGTGAAGATATCATTTGCCAAGAGTGGTGTGACAAGATGGCCGAACCTCGACTGTATCAAGGCTTTCATAGGGCGGTCACCAAGAGGGGCAGAAACCCAAAGAGGGGAAAATGTGAGTCAAGGAACAAAGTAGTTGAAGGACATAAGAGAGTCAAGATACAAAGTAAGTTAGAATCAGTGCATTAACATTGTGTGCATTTGGGGCGGTCCATTCTAGCTTTATAACGCTGATTGGATTCCAGTGGCTGTGACGTTGCACACGTTCTGATGAACTGTAAGCCAGAATATGAAAGTGTGTCATTGGACAAAAGTACAAAAGTGAATCAACAAATGAAAGTTAGTCAAATAATAAAAGTGAATCAACAAACAGAAATTAGTCAAATAACAATAGTGAATCTTAGAACAAAAGTGAGACAAAGAACAGAAGTGCATTAATGAAAGAAAATGAGTCAGCGGACAAAAGTGAGTTGAGAAAGGAAGTGTGTTAAAGGATGAGAGTGATTTGAAGAACAAAAGTGAGTCAGTGAACACAAGTAAGTCAGTGAACAAAAGTGAGTCAAAGAATGAAAGTGAGTCAAAGAAAGAAAATGAGTCTATGTACAAAAATAAATCATCAGACATAAGTGAGTCAAGGGTAAGGAGCGTGTCAATGTGCTAAAGTGATTTGAAGAACGAAAGTAAGTCCAAGAATGAAAGTACGGTATGTCATAAAATGAAAATGAGTCAGAGAATGAAAAATGAGCAAATCAAAAATGAAAAAGTTAGTCATATAACAAAAGTGAGTCAAATAACAATAGTGAGTCATATAAGAATAGTGAGCCATATAAAAAAGTGGGTGAAATAACAATAGTAAGTCAAATAACAAAAGTAAGTCAGATAACAAAAGGGAGTCAAATAACAAAAGTGAGGCAAATAACAAAAGTGAGTCATCTAACAAAAGTGAGTCAAATTACATAAGCGAGTCAAATAATAAAACTGAGTCAAACAACAGCTGTGAGATTTCCTACCTACTGAAATTATATGATATTAGAGCCGCAATATTTCAGAGAAAATTATAAATTTTCCAGCCGCTTATGCGGGTCGCCTGCCAAAGACCACCACTGCCCTAGATGTAATTGACCATCATGGTTCCTGCCTTCCAGAATATAGCCTTCAACACTTCAAGCCAGGGTTGGCGATTTTTTTGATTTTAAAAAAAATAAAAAATAAAAAATCAATGATTTTTTTTATTTTTTCATTATTTTTTTATTTATTTGATTTTTTTTTTCAGCTTTTTGTCTTTTTTGAGGTGTTATTTTTTATGTTGTAATTAGCCTACTAACAATAACAGTATATGGATCAAAATGGATGGCTAAAAAGGGCACTTATTGCCTCCAATAATGGTCAACAGGCCAAGGTGGTGTTTACCACTTAGAGATTTTTGGGTAAACAATTATTGATAAGTCTAATTAGCTTTGTAAAGTTTGTATGGACTATGGAGCAAGGTAATGAGCTAAATATTGACCATTTAACTGGCCCACAGCTAAGGGGACAGATTATTGCAGCAGAGGTTATAGCCATACCTCGCCATATGTGTGAACGTGCTGTCGGAAACTTCCGAGAACGACTCCCAACAGTGTGATGCAGCCAACAAACACCATCTTCCTGATATTGTTTTCAAAACATAAGTATTTTAAATGGTATGTTATGCTAATCATGAGGAAAAAAAAACTTTCTTCTTTATATACCACCATTACTCTTTTATTTTGCCTCAAAACTGTTCAATCAGTTCTGCCCCATCCTGTATAAGCTAGCTAACACATTTAAATTGTATATTGTAATCAATATATAACAAATAGTCAAATAGTTAGACTACTTATAGCCTTATAAGAATTAGCTAAGCTGCTAGCTACGTACAATGTATTGCATTTTTTCAAGATGCCATTCGATAGCCCTCGCAAAGAGCTATAAAATGAGCCTAAACTTGTTTATGAAATGTTTCATCGTAAGAAGTTATTAACAAAAAACGCTCAAAACCGTCCCGAGTAGCCCCGGTTGACGGTAACAATTTGTCATTCATAGTACATTTATACTAAACCATGAATAACAATACCTCAATATAAATTAAAGACTGCCACTCAATATTTTTAAACATATGAAAAAATCAAACAAATCAAAACAATCAAAAAAATAAAAAATCATGATTTTTTATAAAAAAAATCAAGCTATTTAATCACCTGATTTAATCATTTTGATTTAATCATTGTCAACCCTGCTTCAAGCTGTCCGTATCTAGGCCATGGGTCGAACCAGCCCTCGGTCGAACGGCCACTTGACGAAGGACAATAAAATTTGGAACAAAACTATGCTATCTGAAACCTAACCTCAGATGCAGTGAACATAAAATTACGTAATTTAACAATGCCCGGAAGTCATATTCGATCCGCGGCCTGGTGGTGCACAGCAGATGGTGGTCAAGGCCAGAAGAGGACAAAGCAGAGTGGTGCACGGCTGATTGGTGTAGGTCCGGAGAGATCCAAGTCATTCGATTCAGGGCTTATTGATGCACAAAATTGGTGGTGCAAGGCTGCGCTCCTGGCTTACGAAGTTACGCAGTGAAGAGTGAACTGATTACTGAAGGCAGTTGTTGTTGTTTAACTTGTTTTGGTTGGGTAGGTTACCATAGCCATTGGTAGTGCCATAGCACCAATAGCATTAAAGTTTTGCTACAAGGCTTGGCTTTTTGCTGGTTGACTGATCATTGGCAAGTCTGATGGGAAGTCATCAAAGTCAGGCAAGTCTGTCATGGTTTCATTGGGGGGTGCAGCCTTAGGCCACAAACTTTACTCTTAAATAAGCCCTGGAGCCAACATCTAGATTCAGGATGCATTAACTTTACTCAGCCTCAGAACTAGAAGCCGCAGACTCCGCTTGTGGCTTGAACTCCGTAATCCAGACAAGTAACACACTGCTGAAAGATAATAGGGTCAAAGGTCTTCACTCTTCAGAGTTCAGCCAGAGCCAGTGCTTAAGCATGCTTGCTCATGAGCAAGCAGTTCCCTATCTGGCTGTACCTACTCCACCTCTGGCCTAACCACTTCTGGGCTCTGGCCTAACCTATTCACACTGTCCCAGCTCACAACCTTCTTGCAGCCAATGACTGGCTGACTGGCTCTACTAGTACTCTTGGACTGCCTTTCTGACTTTCTGCAGACAATGAGGTTAGGTTAGGTCCATCCACTCAGGTTTGTTTTGGGTGGAGAAAGGTTGCAGCTCGTATACTATAAGTTAGGCCTGGCCTGCTGGCCGCCTAAAGAAGTTAGGCCAGACCACAGTGGCAAACCAGTGATTTTTTAGAATCAGTTCATTTTTAATTTCCTTATTTAGCCTACCTACTCAAGATTTTAACAGATTTCTTATGAAGTTATGTATGATAATTCTGGTATCCAAGATACTTTACTGGCCTACTTATAGGACTCAAAAATGAACTTGAGATTGAGGAGGAGTAAAAAAAAAACTCTCTGCTTTGCCACTATGGGGCATGGGCCACACCCAGAGGAGGTTTGGAAAGATGCAGTAGGCTATGGCTATGGCCATGTTTACCTCCTTTGGCAAGCATATTTTGTAGCTGTGGATATCCGGCACTAAGCCTATGGCTTTGAGCACTTGACAGTTGACTTCATAGGACGTTAACACGTTATCCACACTCAGGATGATGTATGTTTTTGATGAATTTTCCCGCGCATTTTCACTTTTTTTAAGCTATTGCTGTGCACAGTTGGCGCAATGTATTGAAAATTGATTCTCTTTGCGCACGTGTTCGCGCAATCCCGGCCATCAATTCTACGTCGCGCTGCCGTGCACGAGCAGTTTGTGGAGGAACAGACGTAATACCGTAAAATGGGGTAACTTAGACCACTTTTTTTTGTACAAATGATGCCATTTTTTTACTAGCTAAATTAAACTTGAATTGAAACATGGAAAATACAGGTCTATACTCTAGCTTCACTCACCATAAATTGCTGGCTCCTGCCTCTCATAGTCTTTATGTAATTTCAGAAAAAGTGATGGTCTTTGTTATCCCAGCCCTTGGGGTAACTTAGACCGGGTCGTAAAATCAATTATATTTTTTTGTAAAATAACTCCAAATAACTCCAGGTTTTGGTGCATTGTAGTAGAACTCTTCTAGTTACATATGCAAATGACAAACTTGAGGAAAGTGTCATTGTTTGCAAATGGGGGGCGCCACCCCATAATGAGGGAAATGTGACTACCTAATGGCAGCCCTGATGGGGTAATATCGACTGGCTTTTGCCGTTTGACTGTTTAAGGGTAAAATTAGAGATTTGGGGTAACACGTGCATGGACTTTGTGAATGAATTCGCACCTTGAAAATGGCTTTTCATGGTCGAGATATGGAACTCACGGCTCGGTGAAATGGAATCACGGCTCATAGAAATGGAATCACGGCTGGCAAATCCATAGAACCACGGCTCAAAAAATTCAGTCGCGGCTCGCCAAGTAGATATATTCCATGCCTGATCACAGTTGTGTCACTGTCTTGAGAGGATGATATCATGATCCTATTGACCACTCACAGTGTAGAAGGAATGACCCTCTCAACCAATCACAGATGGGAGATGACATGACTCCGCCCACTCACAGATGGGAGATGACATAACTGATAACTCTGCCCACAAGTACCTCTGAGCACTATATGTTAGAATTCCACCATGACGGTACTCACATCACTCAGTACAGTATGCCTTTAATTATCTTTCAATAATATATGATTTTTCTTGATACGGAAATTTGGTGAATGAGAAATCTAGAACTTTATTTTAGAAGAAATTTTCTTCAAAGTCATATGGCAACACTGAACACCGTCTGTTTACACTTCTTGTGTATAATAGCCGCAGTTTACGACATAGTGGCAAAGCAGAGAGTTTTTTAGACTCTGCCTCAAGTTCATTTTTGAGTCTTATAAGTAGACAAGTAAAGTATCCTGGATACCGGCATTATCATACTTAAGAAATTGGTTTAAATCTTAGCTAAACGAGGAAATTAAAAATGACCTGATTCTAAAAAATCTCTGGTTTGTCACTATGGTTTACGATTACCGTACGTTCCGTATCCGACAAGGCGGACAAGCGGAAGAGTCAGAAGTAACCCGGACATGTCTTACATTTTATTATTGTCAGTTCGACTCGCGTAGTCAATATACTTGCGTATATTGTTGACTAAAATAGTAGAACTATTTATTTATTTTTTAGTTTTCTAAAGTACGGCGCACGGCGCATTTTTTTACCAGCATAGTACGGCGCACCGCGCAGGTCGTTAAAATGACAAAATAAATTCCCGCGCACCTGGCACATCTTCCTGACCATGGCACGTTATGCAAACTAGCGTTCTTACTTCTTTAGAGTTTAGCCTTCTTACCTATGGAAAGTAATATGAACTATCACTATGTGTGAAGTCTGGCAAAGCTGGCCTCCGGCATGTGCCCCGTTTCATACTTTCATTGAATAGTTCTCCCGGTCTTTCAGATGACATCTCTGGCTGTGCCGTAATTTCCTAAATTTGTCACCAGTCACGGTGACGGTGAGTCGGTGACACCGTGACAGTGTCACCAGATACGCCATACATTAAGTTAAGAAGATACATTAATTTCATTAAGATACATTAATTTACAGAAGTTATTGGGACGTTATTAATTTCATACACTTTACTCTTCAGACTTTTCAACACAGCGGCACTGCACGCCCTCTCACCACGAACGATCGACGTAAATTGTATGTATGTATGTAGTCCGTTTTGAGGTTGCATAAATGTCCCTCGACAGGGCACTTGTTGCACCTGGATTTATCAAATGGTTTTCAATCATTCAGTGGGTTACTTAATTTGAAGTATATTGTTCCAGGACAGTCTTGATCAGCTTTCAGAGATTATTCAGGCGTCCAGTACTCTTGATGTATTCAACCTCAGTTGTGTTGTCCTCAGGCACTTGGCTTAGTCTTTCTGCTGTGTAGTCATTTCTGGGTCTATGTAAGATTTTAATGTGCCATTGTGCTCCAAGGGGGGATTGGGTCAACCTGTGCCAGATAGATGCACCTGCATTTTGGTTGCCCAAATATCTGCAATAGCCGTGCTCCACCCGCTAGGGCAGTTGTGTTGTCCTCAGGCACTTGGCTTAGTCTTTCTGCTGTGTAGTCATTTCTGGGTCTATGTAAGATTTTAATGTGCCATTGTGCTCCAAGGAATTGGCGCCGCAATGGGAGGGGAGGAACATTGGCTTCCACTTGAAGTGAGTTGATTGGGCTGGTCCTTCTTGCTCCAAGTATGTGCCAAAGACAGGTATTCTGTGTCTCATCTAGTGTTTTTAATAGATCGGGGGATGCAGCAGCATATAAAACACTACCATAGTCTAGTTTAGCACGAATGTAAGCAAGGTAGAAGGTACGCAAAAACTTGGCACTTGCTCCCCAGTTGGGTGATGCTAAATGTTTCAATATTCCAATACGTCTCAATAGGTCGCTCCTGAGGAATGTGAGGTGGGGGCCCCACCTGAGCCATGGGGCATCAAGGGTCATTCCAAGTACCCTATGGAGTCGCACATATTGCAAAGGGCGTTGGTTGTATCTCAGCGTTGGGATGTTGATGCGCCTTCTTGTGAAGTATTGGAAGGTTGTTTTGTCCACATTAACAGCAAGGCCCCATGTATCACAGAAGTCCAGTAGTAAGTCAAGATATTGTTGTGTGGTGCGTTTTGCTTCCATCAGGGTTGGGCTCTGGCAGGCAATAGTTATATCGTCAGCATAAACATGAGCAGAGACTCCAGGCAGTTGAGGGAGGTCTCTGAGCAACAGATTGAATAATAGTGGGCTCAGGACTGAGCCCTGGGGCAGTCCTGATTCCAATAGGTGTGACTCTGATAGTATGCCCTGGAGACAGACTTTCACCTTGCGATGCAGTATAGGTAGTTGTGTAGCCATCTGGCCAGAGGGCCAGACACACCTGCAAGGGCTATTTTATACAGCAGTCCAGGCACCCAGACTTTGTCGAATGCAGATCTCAAGTCTACATGGACAACTATGCAAATATTCATGGAGTTCAAGGCATCGCGTATCTGGTGCTCGAGGCAGTAGAGGACATCCATGGTGCATTTGCCATGCCGGAAGCCACATTAGCTATCGTTGAGAAACAAGGACTCCTGTCCCCTAACAGGAGTCCTTGTTTCTCAACGATTTAGTCCAGACGTCGTGCAACAAGCCTTTCCATTAGTTTTGCCAGGCATGAGAGCAATGTGATAGGTTGGTACGACTGGGCCTGTGTTGGGTCTTTTCCAGGCTTAAGGATGGGGAGGACTAGTCCTTCTTTCCAGTTGTGGGGAACTGTGCCAGTCTGCAGGCTTTGGTTGAATAGATCCAGCAGCATAGAATGCTGAGTACTTGGTAGGGCTTTAAGGAATGCATTGTGCACAAAGTCTAGACCAGGGCTGGTCATTTTTAAGCATTTCATCCCATGAGCAAGTTCTGCATGGGTGAAGTCTGAGTCATACTCTGTGTTTGTCAGCCAACTAGTATAAATTCGCTCCCATAGATCAGCGGGGGGATGAACATGATTGGGTCGTGCAGGATCTTGAAGATTTCGGCAGATGAGGTTAACACGGTCTTCAGTGGAGGTCAGCAGCAGTCCATTATGCATCAGGGGATATGACAAGTTGGTCTTTTGTGTCTTCATCATACGTATTTTTTTCCAAGCACTTGATACTATTGTTGTTGTGTATGTGATAGATTCAATGAATTGCCTTCTGTATGCTTGTTTGTGCTGGCAGATGCAATATCTTGCCTCAGCACATCTCCTCTTATATTCTATAAGCGCCGCTTGTGAGGAGTGTCGTTGTAGGCCTCATAATGCACATCTCCTTGCTCTCACCCTCTCCCTGCACTCATCATTCCACCAGGGAGTTGATGGTCTTGTGTAGGGGTTACCTGTGGAGCATTGGGTACTGTTCTTTGCTGCATCAAGGATTCTCTGCGAGACATCCTGGCTCAGCTCCTCCACAGATGCAGGGTATATAAGATTTGAAGTAGGCACAGTTCTTGCAAAGGTACTCAATGAGCGGTCCCCAATCTTCCAGCAAGGGAGCAAAGCTGTCTGCATAAAGAGTAGTGGAAGAGATGCTGAGGCACAGAGAGGGAAGTGATCGCTACCCACATCCTGGCGCAGTTTCAGTTCAAAAAGGGGTGCAATGTCTGCAGAGATCAAAACCAAGTCCAGGCATCCCCTTGTTCCGCTGCGTCTGTCAATATACGTGTAGAAATCTACGTCGTTCATTAATATAGTGGAGGTAGGTATTTATTAAAAGTTCCTTATATTTATAAGGAACTTTATAAAAAGTCCTGTTGTATCTGGGCGCATGCAGCTGGATGAAAGCAAATTATGATGTGCATTGAAGTCTCCAACAATTATGTATGTGGGAGTAAGTTGACTTAAATAGAAGGATATTTCATTGTATGTCATCGGCTTATTTGGGTTGTAGGTATCCATTATGGCAATGTGGCTATTATTGCTTAGCTGGAGCTTGGTAGCTTGAACTTCCAGGTAGCCTCCAGGGTATTTATGCAGGGAGAGGGTTTGGGCACATAAGGACTGCTTGACCAGGGTGCACAGACCTCCACCTCGACCATCTCTATGACACCAGTATGGAGTGTAGCCATGAAATGTTGGCAGGTATTTATCTTGAGTCCAGGTTTCTGAGAGGCACATGATACTTGGCTTTTGGGAGTATAGAAGCAATTTTATTTCTGCAAGGTGTGAGTAGATGCTATTGCAATTTAGTGCGATTATTGAGAAATCTGACAGGTGTGCAGATGCCATTATTGACCCTTACTTTTCTGCTGAGCCTTCTTCTTTTTTTGTGCTATTGGTGCAACTGTTGAGGTGGTCCCAACTGGGCCCTGATCACAGGTTTAGGCTGCTTTCTGCTGGTTAAGACCATTGCGGGTAACACGCTTGCAAGTTCCAATCTTCTTAGGTGGAGGTACTTTTGCAGGGAGTTCCACCTCACCAGAGTCAGAGCTTGACACAAGTTCAAAGTCAGATACATCAAATAATGATGGGGGTCCCCTGCAGCAGAGCAGACATCATCAGCAGAAGGGGACATATTAGGGGCATTGTAAGCATGCGGACTCAGTCTCTTTGGTCTCTGTTTATCTGGCTTGCAGGATGGTGTCTGTGGTGGTCCAACTGGTGGGAGGTCAATTTCAAAGTGTTTTTGCATTGCAGTCCGAATCAAGGACTGAGACTTATAACGAGCCTCATGATGCATTGGTAAAGCAAGCAAGTCTACAAAGAATCTGCAGAGGCGATCAAAGAAATCAGGATTTAATGTGGGCCTTGGTTGTTGGCTTGCAGGCAGCAGGAGGGAAGGGCCTGAAGATGGTAGTGTCTGCTGGTCCACAGGGGCTGGAGAGCAACGCTGTTGACTGGAAGTGGCTGCCACTGTGCAGTAGGTTTGTGTGTTAGTCAGGGCAGTGCCAGTGCTTGAGATTTGGCTGTTCATTCTATGATGGACTTGTGCATAGGTGTTATGCCTAGTAAGGCCAGTGCTTGTCTGGTCTCTCTGGCTCATCTGTCCTGTGGTGTCATTCTCAGTAGTCAGTATAATGGCTTGGCCCCCATGTTGGAGACTTTCCCATGCCCCGCTGGTTTCTCCCACCCCTGCTGGACTGCAAGGATCGGTGGTTCCTGGCATCATATGTCTGGTGCTGCTTGCTGCTTGAAGATGTATCAACAGTAGGCTTGGTCTTGCCGTGGTTTCTTTCATAATGCTCACAGCCTCACGTTGAAGTATGGATATAGTAAACAATTCACAGTCTAATTTGAGTTAGAGTCTGTAACACCGGTTTTCAAGGCGAGATCAAGGTGTATGGACAACCATTCACAATCACTGCTCATCGAACACTCCTCGACGTAAATTAAAGCACAGTTCGAACTTCGAAGTCCGACGAAGGCTGTCTCAATCATCAATGGAAGTGCAAAAAAACGTTTCACTTGACGGAAAAATGATCTGTCGCAATTCGTGGATAATGAAATGGTCCGTAACGGTAATTTCAGGAACAGAGAAAGTTATATATGATAATTTTTTTATTTTACGGTAAAGTTTATGAATAATAACAATCTTTCATATCATTCAAAATCTAATAATATTTCCACAATAATAAAGGCTAATATTTCCCAAATAATGAAGAACAGCGAGTGTTTTGGGATAAAATATAGGTAATCAATCAATTATTAAATGTAAATTTGGCTTTGCCCTGTGCATAAGCTCTTATTCAGGTCTCGGACAAATTTACGGCCGGACCCGCGGCCGGTCTCGCGACCGGAAAGGTTTTCTCAGTGTTTTTATGGGGTTTCCAGTTTTCGTTGATTGGCTAGGTTTTTCCTACGTTTGGAGTCCTGCGGCCGCGATAACGGCAGCGGGTCCGGCCGTAAATTTGTCCGAGACGTCTCTTATTCCTTGCTTACACCCACAGTGTTTGAAGGTTATATAGACTCATGGTTGTACTATATAAGGTTGACCCACGAGAAGTTCCGTCTTTCAGTTCAGCTTTCTTGTTACGTCACGTAGATCGAGTTAACGCTGTTAACGCTGAACAGCGTTAACAAACAGCGTTAACAGCGTTGTTCACTGCCCAGTAAACCAGGACCAGATCGATCAATAAGAGCAATGCCCGATTTTTTGCCATTGACTCACAAGGACTAGACTTGTTCCATTGAAATTTCAGCAGTTGCCATACTGATAGAATATAATAGAATATCGGTGTCAACGTTGAAGATAAGATCTTCAGGCCATTCGCTGACTCTGAACTCAGAATTTTCACAGCTTACTGCCATCGGACGAGCAACTCACGCTCCACCGGAGCAGAGAAGGTGCAGGTTCGATCTCGGACGTCTCGGAAAGATGCAGAATTGGAGCAGTGAGTTGTGTGTTCGAAACTGCAACAAGCTGTGAATGTTTTTTGATGTTAAGAATTGGCGACAGGTCTATCGGCCTGATTCATCTATTGTTGTCTTCATTATCTATCATTATTATCATTTCCATCATAATCATTACTATGATTTTTATTATCATTATGAAGGCGATTCAGCAAATTGATTCAATATCAAAATCTCGGATGATTAATAAACGTCCCCACTCTTAATTTTGCGGACTAAACTTGGCCAACGCTTCCGATATGAGTGTTGTTAAATCAGTAAAATCAATCGTTCGTCACATCAGTGTGATCAGTCAGAGGAGTGGGTTTCGTAGTGCGCTGCCGCCTGCCTGCATCCGTACAATGGGTTCTGACGAAGAGAGCGTAAGAGTTGTCAAGAATGCAACTGATTTACAACGTCTGAAATTAGAAAAGCTCATGAAAAATCCTGTAAGTTTTTTAATGTTAATATAGCATAGGAAAAGAACGTTGGAAGACGAAAGTCATCTCTAGGAGGCTAGGCCTAGGCCCCGGGCCCATAGTGACAAACCAGAGATTTTTTAGAATCAGTTAATTTTTAATTTCCTCATTTACTCAAAATTTAAACAAATTCATTATGTATGATAATGCTGGTATCCATGATACTTTGCTGGTCTACTTATAGGACTCTGGACTCAAAAATGAACTTGAGGGAGAGTCTAAAAAACACTCTGCTTTGCCACTATGCGCCTGGCCCCCGTTGTCAGGTATCCATAATACTTTACTGGTCTATTTATTGAACTCAAAAATCAACTTGAGGAAGGGAAAAAGATACCAAGAGTCTAAAAAAGTCTCTGACTCTGCTCTAGTCTAGGCCCCTAGGCCAGTGTGGAATTCTAGAGGGATATTAAATTAACCAGTACACATAGCATATTGGAAAGCAGGACCTGAAAGGTTGGAAAGTCCAGGAACTTTCCACTTCCAGACTCCAGTCCATTTTATTATATACATTATACATATCCTATCACTTTTCAACTGTGATTGGTTTATGTTGCTGGGGATGCTTTCAAGCTGTGATTGGTTGATGGGGATGCTTTCCAGCTGTGATTGGTTGTGCCCATAAGCCCCGCCCCCAAATATGGTATATGTACTACAGTACTGGTTAACTAAATACTTAACTTAAACTTGATCATTACAAACAAAAAGCCTGGAAATTTTTCTAAACATCAATTAAATAAAAGAAAAATAGAGAATATCTATCAAACAAGAGACATTCAAACAATTTTATAACAAATCTGAGGTACTATACAACTGAATTAGTTTGTCCACTTTTGATCCTCCTTTTCATTTATAGTCAGTCACCTGGCAGAGCACTGTGACTGTATCTAAGGAAAGCATTCCAACTTGGGTGGAAAGCTTTTTTATAAGTGAACCTCCATTTCTAGAATTCCACCCTGCCCCTAGCACTAGCAGCCTAGCTGAGACTCTGAGACTACTCAGAGTCTCAGACTAGCCGCCACTCACTAGTCTGCTCTATGCCTAAGGCTATGGGCTCCAGGTTTGGATAATTGGATCCATTCTAAATATTGGAAAATCGAGCCAAAGCCATCATTAGCCATGTATGAAATGCGTGAATGAGAGAGACAAGATTGTCCATTGCACCTTGTCACGGCTTGTGGCGGGTGGCCCATGTTTCAAGCCTTGGCAGCCAATTTCAACATGTTATAGCTTTTGCCTAATCTCTTTCAGAAAAAATTAGAATAGCATTTGCCACAAATTGCAAGCAATTGTTTACAATCTCTTGTGAAACACTAGATTTTACTGTAATTTTATATTTTTAGGCAAATGCCTAGTAGGTAGCCCAGAATCCAGATTGGGTTCTATTTTGAAAATTGGGCTGAAATTTTCTGAAATTGTTGTTGAAAAAGATCATTTCATAGCCAGAATTGTGGGGGATTGTTAAAAATAAAACAAATAAGCAATTTTTCTAATATTTATAAATTGGGTAGAGGTCGGAGCAATGACTTGGAATCCAAATCTTTTGCTTTTTAAATAGGGTTGGCAATGATTAAATCAAAATGATTAAATCACGTGATTAAATCACTTGAATTTTTTATAAAAAAATCATGATTTTTTTTATTTTTTTTATTTTTTTACATATTTAAATATATTGAGTGGCAGTCTTTGATTTATTTTGAGGTATTGTTATTCTTAGTTTAGTATAAATGTGCAATGACAAATTGGAATATAAACCTGTTGCCTTTAGTGTGTATTACGTTTCAATGGATTGTACCTATGTTTTTGGTACAGAGGCATCAAGTGTTGCAATACATTGTACATAGCTAGCAGCTTAGCTAATTCTTATAAGGCTATAAGTAGTCTTTAACTAACTATTTGTTATATATTATTAATTAATTACATTATACAATTTACACGTGCTACCTAGCTTATATAAGAAGGGTTGGTTGAGATTGTATTGACCACTTGACTATCAAGGCCACTTGACTTTTCCACCCTAATATGAGTATTCTTATTAAAATATTAAATTTCAATCTTTAAATATGTGAATTTACCTATAACTAGAAACAAAACAATTACAATTATAAAATTATATATAAAATAATTAAATGCAGTAAATGGTAATAAAATGTTTGAATTGTGACTTTTGTTGTGTACATATTTATTTCAAACAGTGTCAGGTTTTCTCATAACATAAGTCTCGTTTAAAGTCGTTTGAGGTTTGTTTGGTTGTCGTTCAGTCTATGTTTAGTATTGGTCTGAATCAAATGGGATGGATTAGTACAGTCAGTCACTCAGTCACTACTAGTTGGTGTGTTTAGAAGGTAGAGTGTGGTAGATTTATAGGACATAAAACTAGTTATAGATCTATTGATAGTGTTGTGCACTGCGCAATCAGCTACCCATCTGTTATGTGTCTCTTCAATGTTTAGAAGATCTGCATTCCTGAGGTGTTTTTGTATATTGAAGCCAGTTAAATAGTCAATATTTAGCTTGTTACCTTGCTCCATACAAACTTTATAAAGCTAATGAATAGGCATATCAATAATTGTTTACCCAGAAGTCCCAAAGTGGTAAACACCACCTTGGCCTGTTGGCTATAATTGAGGCAATAACTGCCATTTTCAGCCATCCATATACATGTTCCAAAATCATAGTTATATTTGTATTTTGTAATCTTGTAAATCTGTTCCTAAAAATGTAATTTTCTTTCTTTCCATCTACAATTTTTGCTAAAAAGTTGTTACATTTGATTCTATTTGATACTATTGTAAATTCTGTGATTATACCATCAGTGACATTACTGACATACCTTATCACATAAGTGAAAGAGATTATTTTAGTGACAAATAAGTAGCGTACCATAGCTACTTCAGTAACTACTAAAACATGAGAAAAGCAGGAAGACAGAAAGATGCGATTTGGAAATACTTTGATGAGATTCCAAGTGGACAGTCGAAAGGAATAAGAGCAAGATGTAAGGACTGTGGTAAAGAGTTGCAAGGTTTAGTTCAACGACTTCGCAATCACAAGTTAATTTGCAAATTGCCTGACCAGCCTGATTCAGAGCAAGAGGAGGAAGATGGTATTATGGTTTTGCCAGAGCAAGCCGAGCTACCAGGTAAAATTAAGATTAACCACCAACATATTGGTACCAATTACTATTTAGTATTTACTTATTACCAATAAGCATGTACTTGCTAAGAACTTCAAAAAATACACATACCTAATTCAGTAATTCTTGTTTGGTTTGATAAAAATAAAATAAAATCTTGTTTGATAAATAAAAGCGTCCTTGAACTCCTTTTTCATTTGAATAGGAATTTAGACTACAGTCTGGTGTACATGATATTACCTGCCTACTTTAATGTTTGGAAAGAGTAGAAAACTCCAAGTCTGAAAGTAATGTCACTCTGAGTTTTGAAAAGTTGCAATCTCTACTCTTTTTTAAAGCATTTGTGGTTTCCAGGCACTCAATAGATTAGAAGTCAAAGTCATAATACATCATATACCTATAGCTAGGTATATGTTCTTAATACTATTTTATTTTTATATATGAAGACTCATTATTTGAAACATTAGGTACTTTTGAGTATGAGCATTCTACTCATGAAGAAATCAAAATTTATTAATATCAGTAATGGTCTATTTTGTTCTCTTGTTTTTCTTCTTTCAGAGTTGAATTCTGAGCATAATTCAGATATATCCTCAGCAACTGATGAAGCATATGATATTTCACAACCTGGAACATCTGGCTTTTCTCCACGAACATCAACACCACAACCACCATCATCCACACCTTGGACTCTTTCAAGAAAGCGGAGCCACTCACGTACTCCATCACCATTACCAGTATTTTTGTCACCACAAGGACCATCACAAAAAGAGCCTAGCACAACAGTAGCAGCCTCACCTGCTGTAAAAAAATGTTCACTCAGTTCTGGATCCATGCAACAATTTACAATCAAGACAACAAAGGAAGATAAAAAATGTCTTGATTATCTGGTTGCAAGAATGATTTATGGTACAAACTCTTCTTTCAGACTTGTTGAACATGATTGTTTCAGAGAAATGATGGATGCAGCAAGACCTGGCTACAAACTTCCAACCCGAAGGGATGTGGCGGGTAGATTATTGGACGAAGTTTTTGACTCGGAAACTGAGAAGGCTGTGAACATGTTGCAGGGTCAGACTGTATGCATGAGTCTTGATGGATGGAGTAATGTTTCAAATGAGCCAGTCATATGTTCGTCAGTCACGGTACATTCATCAACCTCTTGTGAAGTGCACTTGGTTGATACAGTGGATACATCAGGCCATTCTCACACTGCAGAGTACCTACTAGAAGTAGTGAAAAACTCTATCAGTGTTGCTGAACAAAAATTCAGATGCAAAATTGGCAGCTTTGTTACAGATAATGCTGCAAATGTAACAAAAATGAGAACAGAACTGATGAAGGAAAATGGATTAATATGCTATGGTTGCTCTGCTCATCTTTTGAACCTACTAGCAAAGGACTTTGAGATCAGCAATATTAAAGAACATGTAGTTCAAATAGTTAAATACTTCCGCAACAACCATGCAGCTTCTGCTGCATATCGTGCTGCTGGAGGGCAAGCACTTGTGGTGCCTCAAGATGTGCGTTGGAACACACTTGCCGATTGTTTGGAAGTGTACCTAAAAAATTGGCCAATATTATTAGGTGTATGCGATGGAGAAAAGAGGAAAGAGTTAGACAAGAGCATTATTAGAAAGGTGATGGACAGAAACATAAAGCGTACTGCAGAAGATATGCTAAAAATTTTGAAACACATTTCAGTTGCACTAGACAAAGTTCAGAGTGATGCTTGTAATATTGGTGATGCAACGGAAGTGTGGAAAAACCTTGAAGGCCAACTTAATCAAGATTTTGATGACCATGATGGTGCTGATTTTGTCACAAAACTAGAAAAGCGAAAAAAGCAAGCATTAACCCCTGCACATTACCTAGCCAATATATTGCATCCAGTCCATAGAGGTCAACAGCTATCACCTGAAGAAGAGAATTCTGCAATGGAATGGGCTCATGAGGAATTTCCCAACAGCATGCCTCTAATAATGAAATTCAAAGCCAAGTTACCACCGTTCGTTCCATACTTGTTTTCAGACTTCTCCACAGAAGCTGGACCTCTTGTTTGGTGGTTGGCACTAGGGAGTAATTTGAAGGACAATGACCGTGAGCTGATGACTAAATTATTTACTACAACTGCCTCTTCTGCTGGAGTGGAAAGAATTTTCTCTTCTTTTGGACTTGTGCAATCTAGCATAAGAAATCGATTAGGAACTGCAAAAGCAGCAAAATTAGTTTTCATTTTCAAGCGGCTCAATAGGAAGGCAGATGGAGACGATCTCCATTAATCTCTCAAGTAGCAACTTAATTAGGTACCTGGATTCTAGATAGTGAATGTTTCTTGTAGTTTGAGGTTTTCACGTTGCAATGGTAATGAAAAAAAATTGTAGTAATGTCAATTATTATTATTTGTTGCTTTTGAAAAAAATACAAAGTGTTAGATTTTATCAGTTTTATTTCAGCTTTTGGCTTTAGCAAATGGGAGATTCTTAGTTTGATTTTTTCAACCTTTAAGAAAAGGTGACTAATTGCTAATGTTATTAGTCAGTATTGCTTTAGGCAAGAGTGTAATACCTATCTATTTTTATTGTTTTGTAATTTGTAGTTTATTAATAAAGGAAAGAGGATGGTTGATAACTTGAGAGAATAAACTGAATATACCGATTTTGTTTCAATTTCTTGTATGACTTAAATCCCTAAATATATTTTTTTTATTTCAGAATAACCACTAAAAGTCCACTATTATATAAGAAAATACTGTAATTGTTAGTAGGCTAATTGCAACATAAGAAATAAAATTTCAAAAAGACAAAAAAGCTGATAAAATCAAAAAAATCATGAAAAAAATAAAAAAAATCATTGATTTTTGATTTTTTTGATTTTTTTTTTTTAAATCTAAAAAATCGCCAACCCTGTTTTTAAATGTTTTTTGTCAATGGTCTCATACCTGTCAAGTGAGACAGTTTGCTAGCTGCCATGAAACTATGATGCATCTTTGAAAAAATGAAAAGATTCAATAATAACATACTTGATTCAGGTTGATTGGCTCTGATTAGTCTAATGTGAAGTAGATAAAATGTACGTTCCTATTTTTAGGGTAAACCATGAAATCACAGATACTGTATGCCAATCTTTTTATGGTTTGAATGTCAACTTCCATGATTTATAAAATGTGTTCACAGTTCAAAAATTGAATTCACAGCATCAAATTCAAGAAACTTAAGGCCTTAACCCTTTCGTGACGGCAATGTGTTCTACAACTTTTTATTCGCATTTTTCTACACAATCATCATGAACTTAAACCGAATATTGCATCTCCGTAAAAACTAATTAAATATATGTTAACGGTAAAAATTATATATTTGGGACTAGAAAATCCCGGTAGTATATGGTTCCAACTGAGGTGACACAATTTGCGACATCACTGATTTTGATAAAAAAAAATATTTTCGTAATGTTTTTGTTAGTAGTTGTATAATATCACAAACTTCCTTTGGCAAACATGTGTAATAGCTTATATAATAACATATCCCAAAAAACCTTCATTAATATTCCTTTAGATTGGACATATGTAGGCGCAAGAGTGTTTCTAATATTTCCCTGTAGTTAGCTATGCCTTGAATTTAGCGCTACATGCAAGTTATGGAGTAAATCGTTGGACGGGATGTCACAGTCCCGTCAGTCAATTACTTTTGAGTTGACATAGGCGCAGGAGTGTTACTCATGTGTCCCTGTAGTTAGCTATGCCTCGAATGATACGCTGTATGCAAGTTATGGAGTAAAACATTGAGCGGGACGTCACAGTCCCGTCAGTCACAAAAGGGTTAAAAGACAGACCTTTTTCTTACCAGAGAGTGGCTAGGTTAGGTTGTTAGTGTTGCAGTTTTTTTGTAACATTTAGATTATAGATAATTATTGTAGAATTAGTTTTGTCTATGGCTTAGTTGCATAGTGGCAAAGCACTAATTTAATCAGTGGAATATTGGCAGTACTTTTGTAAAATAGAGGGTAAAAATGATGGGTAATTGTGGGTTATTATAATGAAACAAGGCTAAATTACTGAGCGAGCAGAAATTAAATTAATTTTTCAATCAACTTCTTTACATTCTCATTCTGAACACTGATCAGTTTAGGAACATTCATATATATCTATATGTATTCTATAACTCTAATTCTTGTTATTTGGTTTAATAAACATGATGCCCATTCAAACACCTATCAGTCAGAAATTTCTTAAAAATGTCTTCTGTATTGATTCTCATTCAATACTGCATTGGTAATTTATTTTCACAATTATTCCAGGAAAAGCCAGCCTTCATTCCTGAAAGACCTAAAGAGAAGAAGTTCCCAAATGCTCCAGAATTTGTGAGGAATGTTATGGGGTCTAGTGCAGGAGCAGGCAGTGGTGAATTTCATGTCTACCGTCACATCAGACGCAGAGAATATGCTCGACAAGAGTTTCTTCATCAGATGTCTGAAAAAGTAAGGAATATTTACTCAGATTAATTATAATTTGTGTATATAGATAAGGGAGTGGTGAACTTTTTCTCATTACTCCTTCATAAGCTGTTTGTATGCTATGAAATATGCATGCGTGAAAAATTTTCATAGATAATTTTTCATGGATTAAAATGAAAGGAAATGATACAGAACAGGGCAGAACCGATTGAACAGTTTAGAGCAGTCAGTGCTTGCAGGGAAGGAAGGGGATGGGCGTGTGGGTGTTTTTTTTTCCAGCCCTTCTGGTATTCCCATTTCTGTAGCCAACATGGTGTGGTCAGGGGAACATTGTGGCTTTGCTGTGCGCTCATATTTGGAGAACAATCCATCCGTGATTGCAATGCAAAGAGCTTTACAGCGCCAGTTGACTATTCCATGCAATGATGCTCTTTCTCAGGCAAACACAATCTGTCCTGGGTTAGGCAGGTTTAGGCAGCTGGTAGCACACTAAGAAGAGATACACATGGTCAATGCAGGTCCATCAGAACACCGGAAAATGTCAAGAGGGTGAGAGCAGCAGTCATCCACTTGCCAAGGTGTTCTGTACAAAGGCATGCCGTTGCTTTAGGAATCTCCTCATGCAGTTTGAGGAGGATTCTGCATAGGGATTTGCATTTCCATCCCTACAAAATGATGTTGGCAAAACAATTGAACAAAGCAGACTTTGCCAGCCACCAAAATCTGTGTGAGAACATGCTTGGACAGATTTCTCCCATCGCAGCATTCTTCAGCAGTGATGAGGCTCATTTTGACCTCTGTGGGACTGTAAATAAGCAAAAATTTTGTTCCTGGGCTGAAGATAACCCCAAATTTATATATCAAAGACCACTACATTCTCTCAAACTATTGATCTGGTGTGCCATCTCACAATTTGGTGTGATAGGCCCATACTTCTTTGAGGAGGAGGGAGTAACCGTTACAGTGAATTCCGAATGCTATGCTGCAATGTTGCAAAATTTCTTGCAGCCCAGGATGGAAAACATTGTTGAAAATAAAGCATTGGTAGACATGTGGTTCCAGCAGGATGGGGCTACGGCCGATACAGCCCGAATGTCACTCAATGTTTTGAGATGCAGGTTTCCCAGACATCTGGTGTCTATGTAGGGTGATTTACAGTGACCTGCAAGGTCACCTGATTTGAGCATTTGCAATTTCTTTGGGAAGATCTTAAAGAAAGGGTGTTCAGAAATCGCCCTCACACCCTACCACAGTTAAGAGAACGGATTATTACTGAGGTTATGGCCATATGTGTGAATGTGCTGTAGGAAACTTCCGAGAACAACTCCAACAGTGTTGCAGCTAATGGCCACCATCTTCCTGATATTATTTTTAAAACATAAATATTCTAAATGGTATGTTATGCTAACCTCAAGGAAAATAAACTTTCTCGTTATGTACCTCAGTTACTCTTGTATTTTGCCTCAAAACTGCTCAATCGGTTCTGCCCCACCCTGTACAAATTAGATGAATCTGAAGTTGTATTGTACAAAATATTTGGAGATCTTGAATATGGCATTCTTCACAAATGCGAATTGTTAGAGAAATGAAATTTTGACAAGTCTGCATTCATTCAAATAGATGCAATTTTGAAAATTTTATATGAACTGTAATTATCAATAACAAATGTGCTACTTAATTAAACTACGTTTTGAATCTTATAGGTACATTTATTTATCAACCTCTCAAGTTGTGCATTTTATGATATATTGTACCATAAGACAGGCTGACTTTGATTATTTGTAGGGCTTACATTTTGTGTTTTAAATAGTGGTATATGGTGAATATATAAAATATCTATCTTTATTGCATTTGTAGCTTATATCATGGTACTTCAAGAATCAAGAGCCATCAACACAATTTTTGTAAGGCTAATACTTTTTGAGAACTATAGGGTTTCTTTTCTTTAATGTTAAAATGGTCCAACCCTGTCAATGGTAGCATTGTTAACATTCTAAATCAATCAAATTTAGTTTAAATTCTATCTACCAACCAGTAGAGTATATATAATATGATACGTATATATATAATGCTATTCAATGTATACCCAACTTGAGCTTATCCACAAATGAACAAATTTCCTACAGTAAATGCATTATTTCAGGAACGTTTGGATTATGAATATCACTGCAAGCTGAAAGAAAACGAGCGCAGCACTGCTGAGAAAGCTGCTAAGAAACGAGCCAAGCGACAACGCAGGAAGCAACACCTCCGAGCCAAGCGCAGCAAAGGGGCGCCGGGGAACAAGAATAACAGCAGCAGCAGTTCTGAGACTGAGGACAGTGAGGAGAGTGAAGAGGAGAATGTGCCTGGAAATTCTGCAGAGAAAGATGAGGAAGCAAACAAATGTGAGGACAGAGTGAAGGAGTCTGATGAGAACTGTGTTGTTGAGGTTAATGGAAATAATCTACCTGATTCATGTGATACAAACGTTAGTCAAAACAACATGCAGGATGAGAAAGAAGAAGCAACAAGTTCTGATATCCCCAGTGAGGAAAAGGCTGGTGAAAGTACATGCACTAAGAAAAGTCTCAAAGAATTGTTGAATAAAAATATTTTGAAATTGAAAGAGAAGGAGGATACTTGATTAGGAAAATTTTTCCGAAAGAGTTAGTAATTATTGAGAAGTGTTTAGTTAGCTTGATTATATAGTACCAGCAGAACACAATGAGGAAGAAAATTCAATATTTGAAATAAAAGAAGATTGTGATCTGTGTAAATATTTGTGTTAAGATTGTGATCTGTGTCCTGAGTTCATTGAACTTGAGAATCCTGACAAATATCCATTGTTGCCATTCATGTGTCGAATGAAACTGGTCAAAGAATATTATTGCGCGATTCATGTCATTGTTTCATTCAACAATTGTGTTCTCGTCAGTTAAATATGTCATTTTGAGCAAGAAATGAATACCTACGTTTGGCTTACATCCTGCAAGATGCCCATATCCTGGCAGCCTCTTAATCTGGAGCTTTTTTAGGCTCTTGTTCTTTTCTTTCTCGTGACCTGAAATGATATTTTTATAAAGTAAAATATTAGTTACGGTATCGGTTGCTAGGCCTGTGCATTGTTATTGACAATGCACAAGAATTAATGAAGCCAGTTAATTTGTAAGAAATACACACTTGGAATTTTTGTGTCTAAGTTTTGTGTTAACATCTTTTCAATGAAGATGACAATATCTCCCGCTTGTTATGCTTCCATAATTGTTTCTTATTCGAAAAGTAAGTTAAGTCAACAAACACTATGCTTAATGGGCAAAAATTCTTGTAGGAAGATAATGTTATTCCGAAGTATTAATTTATAGCAGCGCCTTGAAATTGTTGCAAAATGTTAGTGAAAAACAGCCAGATGTTTATCAGGCTCTGTGTTATTAGTTTCAACTTACGACGAATCATATCATTTGGTATGCTTAAAAATGAGACCACTACCAATAGTATGATTATTAATTCACCTTAGGGAGCCACAGTTCTTGGTGAGGCTGCGAAGTTGGCGAATTTGTTCCTCTTGCTGCTCAGTCAGCTGCTGCAGTCGCGACACTTGAGACAATAATTTGCTATTCTCCTGCTCAAAAACTTACATTGTAAGTAAATGATGAAATTCGCATGATCTTTCTGTTATAAATAATTCTGAGCACTAGAACTGGGAACCGAATGTATGTTAAGATTTGCTGGAACAAGTATATATTGTCGCAACATACGAACTTCCGCTCTACTGATCGCGTGCTATTTGCTAGACTTGAAGAATTTGTTTGAAAAACAATCCGCAGTTAGTTACTTGTAATTATTACTTGACACTGACATGCTAAAATGAATGCCCCGAACTCCATCAGAGTTGTACGAGATCAGCTCATTGCCTCGAAGAGAAAAGCTATTGAAAAAAAGCTCGAAGCTAAAAGCTATTGAAAACACACACCGACACCACCTCATACTTGAGGTGGTGTGTAATCTCTCTTAACTCTATACACCAAGGGCTAGGATAGTGATGATGTTAATCATCCTCTATAATGAGACCCCTACCGTGACGAGCGTGGCCCTGGCTCGTCTATGTGCCGCCTCAGTGTTGACGGCGGCGCTTTTGAGTCTCGACACGGCGCGTTCCAGCCGCTGTCGCTGCCGCAGCAACTCCGCTGCTGTGCTGCTCTCACTTCCAGCGCCATCATCGTTTGCCTGACATAAGCACACAAAATTGAACAAAATGCAGCAAAATACATGCAATTTGCGCGATATGCCATTACTTCTCGTCTCGTTCTTATCGTCAATGAGTAAGGAATAGATGTTCATGAATAATATATTCACTTCTATCTATTGCTGATATAGCACTCATGCCGTTGGTGCTGGGAGCAGGAGCGCGGCCAGATGCTGCACACAGCTCCCTGGACAACCAGATGCTCATGTAAACCAGACGTAGGTAGATGAATAGTTGCGTTGGCGGCTATACTCATGGTTGAACTATATAAGGTTGACCCACGAGAAGTTCCGTCTTTCAGTTCAGTTTTCTTGTTACGTCACGTAGATCGAGAAACATAAACAATCCCGTCATTCTCACTCCTGATTGGTTGACTGGTTTGATCGCATTTCGGTGAATGGTTGACGCCCGTGACGTCACTGCGATCAGTGACGCCCAGACGAACAACTAGCTACATCCGCAAAAATGAGCATCTCATGGGTCAAGCTTATACTAGTTCAACCATAGCTATACTCACCGTGTGGGGAAGCGCTGCTGCGGCGTTCAATGCAGGGCGCGTCCAAAAGCCCTTGAGCTCGGCCGGCGTCAGGTGGCGGTCGTTTAGTTCCTGTGAAGTATTTCATCCCAACAATAAATCAGTCGTTCAATAATAATATTTTTTTACCTTAAGCAAGCAACTGAGCATAAAAATGATGAATTTGTTGAGATCAAGGCCATTTATTTGATTATAAAATAAAGTAAAAAGAAACTCTATGTACGTTGTATGGCTTTTTCATACGACAGAGATTGTTAAATTTACTGTCTTTGTTCTAGCATCGTTATATTTCATTTACTATATTGGGCGATACGAAATAACTGAATTTATTTATACGCTCATAGAAATTGTTTACGTTCGATTAGGTAGTGGTTCATTATCTCTCAGCTCAGGAAAAAATACCCGAACGTACGTGCACAATTCATAACAAATCGAATAAATCACTTTGCGCTCAGCAAACTTTTTTCCAGGTGATTTATTAATTTATTGCGTTCACTTGGACTCGCCCTGATGGTTGCTTTGAGTTGACTGGGGTTGTTGATGACCGCAAAGGCGGCCGCAAGACCGTCCAGTTGCCGAGCGCACGCTGCCGTCCTGCAGTGCAGGCGGTACGACAACTGCGTCTGCTCCTTGCGGGCACCCGCCAGCTGCCGAGCCAGGTTCTTCGTCTGGCGGGCACGGCTGCTCACCTCCAGCTTAGCAGCGTTTTGTGCGTCGCTCAGCTGACACGCATAAACATTATCGGAATTGAGATTGTGTGGCGAGGTACTAATCCAAATTTAGTATGCCTTCATCTATTTTTGTTCATGAGTGAGATTGTATGATGTCACAATAATCAAATATACTCTTAACTCCTACTCTCCTCGTTCATGAGTGATATTGTATGTAGATTAATAAACAAAATAGACTTAATATGTACTGTAGAGTAATAATCAAAATGTCCTGCATATTCTATCCGAATTATCGACGAACAACAAGCTTATCTGTATCATGCATCCTGCATCATCTGAATCGATGATGCTTCAACGAAATACAGAAGCCGAGACACCACACATGTACAAATGGAATTACTTGCTTGATATTTTAGGTCTAATCCGGCATATTTCTTGCTGAAAGTATTTCCAGTAGTGATGATATTATGGTTTTATTTCGTGGAAATAGCTTACCTGTTATTCATTTACACACTAGTGGAACTTTATTATAGTTGCTACATGATAGCTATGAGCACTCAATTGCTAAGCGTGATCAATACTGGAGGAAGCAATATTCTAGAAGCATTATGTTAACATCCTAGCTATAGGATCGCAGTTCGCTCCCAATCGAGCAATCAATAATGATGAGTGTGCGGCGTGTCGTGCTGTAGTGCATACAGTATTGCTATCCGGAGCCTTCATGACGCACTAACGGGAATTAATTTAGAAGAATTTTTTACTAAAATTGTAATTTTACTAATATCTTTGGCACGTGCATTGAACAGTAAGGGATATGATTGATCTAACTGATGAAGAGTAACGATTTTCTGGGCACAGATGACCACTATATTTTCAGTAGCGGTATATTTACTATATTTTCAGTAGCAGTAGCGGTAGCGCCCGCTACATATTCAAGTAGCGATACGAGGTTTTGCCTCTACAGCGCTACCGCTGCATTTATATATAAAGCCTTTAGATTTTACTTAATAGTATTAAATATTATCTAAAAACCAGCATGATACATATATAATATAAATTACAGAATAAAACTGTACGAAAGATTTCGGTGTAATGTTGTCAACGTCAGCCTGTTACTAGTGTCAACATGTTAGTTGTTACCAGAGGTGGGCAGTAGCGCGCTACATGTAGCGGCCGCTACATTTTCAGTAGCGGTAGCGGCATTCATTTAAGCAATTGTAGCGGTAGCGGTAGCGCCCGCTACATTTAGAGCGTGTAGCGGTAGCGGCCGCTACATTTTCAGTAGCGGTAGCGGCATTACATTTAAGCAATTGTAGCGGTAGCGGTAGCGCCCGCTACATTTAGGTAGCGGCCGCTACATTTCAAAGTAATGCTGTCAGCTCTTCACTTATGCATAAATGTGGTTGCAACGAATTACAACTTTCAATCTTACAACACCACCCATTGGTGATTTGCAATTCAATGTATAGAAATAACGAACTAAAAATTAAAACTAAATTATGGCTAGAAAGAAGAGATAAAAATGATTTGAAATGAATTGATGTAGCATAATGGAGGAGCCACGGACACCTGTTTGATGAGGAGGTCCTTCTGCAGCAGCTCCTCATCGACGGCCTCCAGGCGGAGCCGCAGCTCCCGCACCCGCGCCCGCTCCTCCGCCACCTGCTGCTCCGCCTGCTGCAGCGCCGCTGCCCCGCGGCTTATATCCTTCTCCTGTACACAACAGCCTTCCTTGTTGAACATTATCGTGGAGTTAATTCGGCACTCGATAGAGAACCTACAACAGCCTTCCTTGTTGAGCATTATCGTGGAGTTAATTCGGCACTCGATAGAGAGCCTACAACAGCCTTCCTTGTTAAGCATTAGCGTGGAGTTAATTCGGCACTCGATAGAGAGCCTACAACAGCCTTCCTTGTTAAGCATTAGCGTGGAGTTAATTCGGCACTCGATAGAGAACCTACAACAGCCTTTCTCGTTAAAGCATTCTCATGAAGTTAACTCGGCACTCAATAGATAACCATCTCAACAGAGAGCCTACAACAGCCTTGCTCGTTAACCATTATCGTTGAGTTAATTCGGCATTCAATAGAGCACTATAGTTTATTGTACTATACTTAATATAGTACTATGCTCAATATTCCTACTCTATTTTTATGAATATAGTAGGTATGGAGTAGAAAAACAAAATTTTTGATGTAACTGTGTCAAAACGTTTGCAGTGACAGTTATCTAGGCTTAAATTTTCCTCATCGCCAGAAAGCTGAACGTGATTAATTGTATATTGTTTACTTGACTAATGAAATTGCCAGTATGAAAATGGATTGAAAATGGTTATTCGAAACATGGTCGCTTAACACGGGCAGCACCAGCTTGCCTTAGACAAGATTGTGGCATCCTTCTGGCCGACCACTTGGCGCAAGAGTGTCACTTCCTTGCGGTACTCCTCAGCCACGCCCTCCAGCCGCGTCTTCTCCTGCTGGTGCTCCGCCGACTCGCTCAGACATCGGGCGCTTTCCTTCTGAAGTCTGGCGATGGGGCAGGGTTATGGTGATACGTAAACACTAAGCGTCCTTGAAATATTGATGTTCACTGCGAAAATTAACCAATAAAAAGGCTGCTATTGTGAGAACCACAGTTGCCAAGAATATTTCTGTTTAACATCTTGTCGGTATTTTCATTTTGATCGTGAAACATTTAACCCAGATTATGCTCTTTCGACAGTAAAATAAGCAGAGCTGGGCAGCGCTACTTTGAAATGCAGCGGCCGCTACCGCTACCGCTACATGCTCTAAATGTAGCGGGCGCTACCGCTACCGCTACACCTACTAGATTGTAGCGAGCGCTACCGCTACCGCTACAGTAAAATGTTATAATCTTAGCCGCTACAATGGCCAAAATTATTGGAAATATCTAAATATTTATTGTTCTGCTATTGGGATTTACTCATAAACATTCAATGATGATAAACAATTTTCAAAACATATCAATGCAACTTTATTGCAATTAATCTAACCGAACTAGTACGGGTTAGATACAGTAAATAAAAGTTACAGTTATTTTTATGTTTTACCTTCCCTTCATGGATGTCTACGTTAATCTACCAATCTCAAAAATTATCCACATATACATATAAAAAATCAGTCTTTTATTTTTATATATATATATATGTGGATTATTTTTGAGATTGGTAGATTAAAGTAGACATCCATGTAGGGAATGTGAAACATAAAAATAACACTGTAAAAATAACTGTAAGCAAACTGGAACATGAAAAAATACCTGTAAGTGGTAACTGATAACTACTTAATTAACAAGTAACAACTAACATGTTGACACTAGTAACAGGCTGAGGTTGGCAACATTACACCTGAATCTTTCGTAGTTTTATTCTGTAATTTATATTATGTGTGTATCGTGCTGGTTTTTAAATAATAATTAATACTATTAAAGTAAAATCTAAAGGCTTTATCTATAAATGTGGCGGTAGCGCTGTAGCGGCAAAACCTCGTATCGCTACTTAAATATGTAGCGGGCGCTACCGCTACAGCTACAATTGCTTAAATGTAGCGCCGCTACCTCTACATGTAGCGCGCTACTGCCACCTCTGAAAATAAGGCACAGAATATTTCTGATTTCGTCTGTTATAATCGTCTGTTATTGAGTAGGCAAAAATGGGAATTGAAACGATATTAAAAGTGGCGAATGATCAATCAAGCGTTTTTTGGACAGCATGGTTGTACTAGTTCAATTACATGGAGAATGCATACGATAATTTAATACGAGTTAAATCTAGAAACGAACGTTATCTCATATTAGAGAATAATTAGCAAATTTTTTGGCAATAATCAGGAGAGTGATTAGAAAACGAACAAGGGAGAAGATACCATAAGAAAAATATCAATTGAAACCAATTTAATTACAGATATATCATTTGGAATAACGAAAATATGCTAAAAACGATGAGAGAAGTCAATTAATAAATACAACGCTGAGATTAAGATGAAAATCAAGGACTGACTTATCATTTTGCTGCACAAGGATCGCCTTCTGCTTCCTGAGCTGTTCGTTGGTCTGCCTCTCCTCCTGCAGGAGGCCGAGCAGCTGCTGCCTCACACCTGCCACCTCAGCCTCCTGCACCGCCTCCTGCAGCCTCATCGCCTCAGCATGCTCCTTAGCAGCTTCACTTCGCTCCTCCTCCAACTGAGCAGGATCAATATAATATTGCCCTAAAACTTGCACTCGAAGGCACTGCTTTTTATGCGATCCACTTAATTTTATACCGTATCGTACACATTCATTAGGATATTTCGGAGTGTTCTAAGTGAGCAGTTACGAGTGCGGGCATAGCGTATCCTTAAGTACTCTTAATGACCACAACAGACTGCACATTGTATTGCACGACAACTACCTTTACTCAGGTTTGCTTCTACTGGTAAGATACTTGCCTTGCTGAGTTTCTGCAGCAGTTCAGCCTCTCGTTTTCGCAATATTCGCACATTCTCTTCCAGCTCCGCTCGAGTCTGCCGCTCGACAGCAACGACTTTCCTGGGGATGTTAACCCTGAATAAATATCAAAGTATTTGCTTTTCGTAAATTAAGAGCAATTTGATGAAATAAACAGAATTTAATTTTCTTCGAATTGTAATTTGAATTTTTTTAGCATCAGATCATGGTTTAGATACGGCTGGTATTTCTTCCACGTCTCACTGCTCCATTTCGAGCTGGAGTTCGGCAAGCTGCTGCTGGAGTTTGTCTTGCTTGGAGTATTCGAAGAGGAGCTTCTGCCGCGTCTCTTTCGCCTGCTGCTCTAGAGATGCCAAACCGCTAGCCCTCTCATCCTCCAGTGCCTTCTGATGTTCCTCCATCGCCCTCTGCAGCTCATGCTTCTCACGCTACAAAAATATTTTCATAATTCGCTCAACACGAATATGCAACGCCTCTAAATTAAATATAGAATCTTCTGATAATGTACACTCACTGTCTTTACATCCGCTGTTCAAGCCTTTCATCCATTTTATTGACTTCAACCTGACGAGACAGTAACCAAAGGCGACGTTTCGCGGTTAAACGCTGCACCAAATATACAGCGTACATAAAAATGTTTGACATCCACCTTTAGGGTTTCGTTTATTGACGAGACATGCTAGGCAAATTGGCTTTTTTCCATTTCTCACTTCTAGAGCAGCTAACCTCTAGGTTGTGTTGAAGGTGTAGGGCAGGTGTAGAGTGTAGAGGTGTAGGGCAGCACTAACCTCTAGGTGGTTCTGAAGCTCTTGTATCTGGTGGAGGTGTAGGGCAGCACTAACCTCTAGGATCTAGGTGGTTCTGAAGCTCTTGTATCTGGTGGAGGTGTAGAGCAGCACTAACCTCTAGGTGGTGCTGAAGCTTTTGTATCTGGTGGAGGTGTAGGGCAGCACTAACCTCTAGGTAGTGCTGAAGCTCCTGTATCTGGTGGAGGTGTAGGGCAGCACTAACCTCTAGGTGGTGCTGAAGCTCTTGTATCTGGTGGAGGTGTAGGGCAGCACTAACCTCTAGGTGGCTGTCTCTTATACACATCTAGATGTGTATAAGAGACAGCCTCTAGGTGGTGCTGAAGCTCCTGTATCTGGTGGAGGTGTAGGGCAGCACTAACCTCTAGGTGGTGCTGAAGCTCTTGTATCTGGTGGAGGTGTAGGGCAGCACTAACCTCTAGGTGGTGCTGAAGCTCTTGTATCTGGTGGAGGTGTTGCCGCTGGAGGTCTGCGAAGGCGGCGTCGTGCTGCTGCTGCTGCAGCGTCAGGTGGTGGCGCTTGTCACGCGTCAGGTACTGCACTTCGTTGCTCAGCTCGCGCACTTGGCGTTCGGTCGTCTGATTTAGCGGGGGATGATTATAGGATTAACAAAAATCAGGAGGTTATCAATAAGAATAATTTTCTCGTAACCAAACTTTTTACCTGTATAGCTTAAATCGCTTCATTTCAAATGATTGATGACTTGAAATAGATAATCTCAGAGTTGCAGACACATGATCTACTCAATATGAGGCATATTCACTATTTGTTATATGAACGTATTTAAAAATTATATTCTAGTAATAGAACGTAGTAAACCACTTCACCATATAATAGACGTATTAAACCACTTCATTTTATTTCTACAGGCTGGAAGGAATTCACCTCGAGTTGTTGCCGCGTGACGAGCATCTCAGGCGCCAGAGGAGGCAGGTTGAGGAGACGCTCCTTGGCCACCAGCGCCCCTGGGGCGTCGGGCGACACGTCAGCCACGCCCCACACGACCACGACGCCGTCCTCCCCGCACGTCACAAGGCAACCCTCGTCCCTCGTCACGCAGATCTGATGGGTCAATAATGTGTTTGAATACTCATATCAAGACTAATTTTCGTTGAGAATTACTAGTAATATAACTATTCAATTCATGTCAACTAACTTCGGGAATGCGACTCATGTTTCTGCTATTAAAATAATGAATATTTCATATAAGATACATAAGTTAATCATTTGAGGTTTTACTGCGAACAATTATTGTGTTGTTTGCTGTAACCGACTATAAAACTTGGATCGAATGCTTGTCATAACAATGATTTTATTGCGACTTGGCAGCGGCCATGCAATACAGAAGATGGTACAGAAAAGTCTACACACCGCGGTGACCCGGCCTGCGTGGGCGGGCGAGGACCTCATGGGGCCCACGGCCGCGAAGCTGCGGGGCGCCCGCGTCAGCAGCAGCGCCCCCGAGCTCTGCCCCAGCGCCAGCAACGTCTTCACGGGCGCCACGCCCACGCAACTCACGTCCTCCACTGCCTCTTCTTGCATCAACTTCAAGTGCATTAAACTCCGTTAGGTTTGATCGTTACGCGCTTGTAATGTCTTTTTCTGAGGTTTACTGAGTAAAATAACTTAGTAACTTACGAACGTACTTGTGTTATAACTTATAACTTAACTTGTGGCGTCAACACATTTAGGAAGCAAAAATTGTCGAAGCAGACTTGAATAAAACAAAGTGCTTTGATATTTGGGTATTTGATGTAAAGTTGTGCTCCATTTCGGAAAGGCATGAACTGAACTGATGGGTGTAGGGAAGATATATGAAATAAATGAACTGGCACCTTGATTTACGCGGATTAAAATAAATAATAAATATGTATGTGTGGGCAATAACTACAGCATGTTAAACCCACTGAAGCACCTCGTGTTATACCGAACGTAGATTTCATTCGTAATAAAAGTTCACCTGTTGCTTTAAAGTTCCAGCTGCTGGTATATTCCGCTTGATAGGCCTTTTTAAACAACGCTTAAAGTTGTCGTTAATTTTACAATTGCAATCAACATCAGCTCATGCGAGTTATTTATCAGCTCTCATCGATATTTATTAATAAATCTGAGCAGGAAACTAAAGCTCTGAAAACATATATCACCGGTCGGTTTGTCAGAAAATGGATGCAAGAAGTTTGATTTTGTGAAGTTTACGATGAATGTTCAATAACCTCCCGGTTGATGGACTTAGTTTCAATTTTACAACCGTTAACTATTGCACTGAAAAATGCGAAAATCTACATTATTATTGAGCATATGTCTCACCTGGCCACCTGAGACCTCGACGAGGTGAGACGAGCTGCCAGCGATGAGGCTGGCTTTGCTGTCCAGTGAGAGGAACGTCTTGAAATATTGACAGCCCTGAGCCGTCTGCAGCTGCACGTGAAAGGCTGCGGTATAAAATGCTATATACATTTAAATTTCTTGGATGGAAATGCCTTCAATGAAAATATTATGCCGTTTGTCATGGAATGAAGGTCTATAGATTCTAAAGATATTTTTGATCAGTTGGGCGCACTTTATCCTAGTAATAATTGAGAAAAAATCTGCTTCAAACATTGCAGCATGCATGGAAAATTGAGATATCTACAGGAACAAGAAGTTCGATAATGATTGAAATGAAGGGCGATAATTAGGCACGGATTTTTGGTAATTCGTTTCCAGTTGCTTCTACTATCACATTTTTCCATCCTTTTATAACGAATTGTTTCTCAGCCTCTCATTGTTTCTCACCTGCTCAAGGAATAAAGAACTTACGGGCATTTTTGGAGGCACGGCGCAGACTTACACAGGGATAACTGAACAACAAATTGATTGCATATGCATGAAGGAAGAACCTAATGTCTGAAAGACGCAAAACATTCAGACTGCGGCATCGAGACATTATTAATGAACTTTTTTGATGAAATTTCAGTGGCTGCATTTAGAAAAGTTCTTTGATAAGCCATGCCACACTTAGAGAAATTTGTTAAACTTTCTCCAAATAACCATCTCCTATTTTCCCCATTGTGGGTCATCCTGACGCAGTTTGGCTCGGTAATGGGGCAGTCTATCAATGCTGCGTCCTCTCCCAGTTTGTGCTCTTGGTGAAAAAATCAGTCATTTTTTGGACTACATAACTCAGCTATCTTAGTGCACGTTCATTGCATTCATGAATTAATTATATACTTGAGCTACCTGGAGAGCGGTGGTGCCCGTAGCCACGTCCCAGGCGAGCACGACGCCCTCAGCAGCTGTAGCGAAGACCTGGTGGTCGCCGGGGTGCCATCCTACACACTGGATCTACCACCAGCCATATTAATTGTTCATTCTTTAACTTACGCTGAATAATAAAAATTCGCGGTAAAATAAACACGAGCTTCTAATGAAAATATTACATTTTCAGACTTGTTGCTTTCCATGCGCCTGTATGACTGGTAAACTATTTAGCAAAGAGAGTTGAAAAGAGCGTAAGAAATTTTATTTCAAGAGACTTCAGGACGTTTGCGTTTGGACGTAACGTTTGCGGCCATTGGTACGAATGTCCCATAAATAAACATGAAGATGATTAACAGAGACTCTGTTGAAGTATTTTATAATAAAAATGTTACACTCTCATAAATAATAATAAAAAGTCCTAATAACTTATTAATAAAAATTTAATCTTAACATCTTAATCTCAAAAACCTAATCTTTTTATTTTAATCTTATTACCTTAATACTAATAATTAAATCTAAATAAGAAAATCTTCATAAATTAGTAGTACCTTGCCGGCATGTCCTTTGAGCGCGAGGTGCCGCCTGAGCGCTATGGTGTGCACCACAGTCACGACGCTGCCGTCCGCCGCCGCCAGGTACTGCCCGCCGTGGCTGAAGCTGCAGCTGCCGCAGCGCCGTACGCGCACCTCCCAATACTGCTGCAGTCCCCCCATCATGACGTGGTACAGCCGCACGCTGTCTGTTAGTGACACGGCCGCGTGCAGACCTGCACACGTGATGTGTACTAGTGACTTGCCCAAGCAGCACCTCCCAATACTGCTGCAGTCCCGCCATCATGACGTGGTACAGCCGCACGCTGTCCGTTAGTGACACGGCCGCGTGCAGACCTGCACACGTGATGTGTACTAGTGACCTGCCCAAGCAGCACCTCCCAATACTGCTGCAGTCCCGCCATCATGACGTGGTACAGCCGCACGCTGTCCGTAAGTGACACCGCGGCGTGTAGACCTGCACACTCACCCCAACAGCTCAGTGATTTATTTACGCACCGTATGTGCCTATAGTTGCACTGGTGACCTGCTCATGCCCAATACGCGCTCAGTGACCCGCTACTTTCCACAGGTGCTCAGTGTTCTACTAGTGACAGGCCTGTTCAATATCACAGGTTTCCTGTATTAAATGAACAAATTTACCAGTGGGATGCAGGGCGACGCTGTACAGGTCTTCCTTGAAGGTCTCCTGCAAGAGTAGTTCCTGCAGGCTGTAGTCCCACAGTAGGAAGGTCCTGTCACGCCCGATGGTGGCGCAGTAGGTCTTCCATTGACACACGTCGGCCGAAATCACAGCCCCTACGTGGTGGTGAGTGTGCAGGGGGCGGAATACTGAAGATGTGACCTGCAAAAGGAACTTCACTGTGTCAAAATTCTTTGAAATTAATTAGTTGACAGAGGTGATTTTCATTTCCGCTTCAGTGCTGATGACATCATGCAAAATAGTGTGATGCAGAAGATGTGCAAGTGTGAAAACAGGGCGGATTTTTGTTACAGTTCGAAGTCCCAAGATTGGAGCAGAGAGGTGCGGGTTCGATCCCAGCTTCCTACGACAGTTTTGGTCAAATCGGTAAGGTGGCCTAGCTGTTAAGAAACGTTAAATTGGATCAGCGAATTGCGTGTTTGAGACAGCAACAACTGCGGATGTTCTGCGATGCTCAGAATCGCCGACAGGTCTAAATGTCTAATCAGCGCTGACACCGCTTTAATATAATAAAAGCAGGTCAAAACAAGGAGTTAACATGAACTAAGGCTCGCTCTTCGTGCTTTTGTTTTGTCCTGTAGTAACAGTGATTTGTGACTCGCATAATCTCATGAGCATCATGGAAAATCCAGGTATATCATTACCATTATCATTCATTTATTAATAAAAGATGGCATCAGCGATTAATTTAACTCCTATGTTTCCCGATTCGCCACTCAGAAAAATGAGTTATACTTGTCCAAATGTCGATCTACTTTTTGCCTTGTAAGGATCATCTCGATCTTGTTTGACTAAGAAAAATAACGTATCAGTGCTATATGCAGGCTGTGTGTCTACTTAATAGACCAGTGGTTCCCAAACTTTTTCAGGCTGGCGCCCCCCACAGACACATATAAAATCATGCGCCTCTTTCTATAAAATTTAGCACGCTGTAATTTTAAAAGATAAAGGTTAAACACAAATGTGTATTTCACAAATAGAACCCCTTCTAGTGACCCAATATGTTTTTCAGCCGTTTCAACTGTTTCAACACTAGAAACCTAGGACTTCTCGGGCAAATTTACGGCCGGACTCGTGGCCGATCTCACGACCTATCTCCAAATTCAATTATCAAGTTATATCACCCAAACTAATGAACTCAGCTCAATAAAACTTGTAACATGTATTCATCAGAACTTGACGGTGATGTTTAGCTTGCGAAAAATTTTAAATATCACCTTCATTCGTGAGTTATATCGCGATACAAATTCGCAGTGATCAAAGAATTTCTTCCAAACTACCGAACAGATTTGAACGAAATTTTGAATGTACAGGAGTGGTCATTTTCTATGAAATGATCAGAAAATTGAGACGCAATTCGAGTGTAGACTTGCGTATTATTTGATTATTGTAGAGGAGGGATTTGGGCGGAGGGAATATACGGTAATTGAAGTAGGGAATGTACGGTTCTCATAACTACCAAATGGTGTTTTTTAGATTAAAAAAATTTTTTGATTATAATGTCGTTTGCGAGATTTTTTTTTTTCATTTCACAGTCATTCTTGATTTCACACTTCCATATTCGCTTTCGTTCGAAAGTTATACAGATATAGGATGAACGACCGGCTTTTCTACCGACTGGTTTAACCAAGAGCCGTTTACGTATAGCCGTATAACTCGCAAACGAAGGCAAAACGAAAAAATTGTAACGAGCTAAGCATCACCGTTGCTGAGGTTAGGTATTAAAATACTGAATTTCATTCAAATCTGTTCACTAGTTTGGAAGGAATTTCTTGATTACTGCGAAGTTAAGCACGTATTGCTGTTTAAATCACGAATGAAACTCGCGAACGAGGGCACAAGCGAAAAATTTTTCACGAGCTAAACATAACCGTTCGATACTTAGGACTGTCAATTCAAAATTTCGTTCGAAACTGTTCAGTAGTTTGGAAGAAATTTCTCGATCACTGTGAATTTCGGCCCGTATTGCCATATAAGTATGGCAAAAAAATTGAAGGCAAAATTCAAAAATTTTTCACGAGCTTTACATTACCGTACCATTAGGTCCTAATGAATACGTGCACCACGTTTCATCGAGTTAAGTTCATTAGTTTGAGAGATATTCCTTGATCATTGAATATGGAAATTGGTCGTGAGACCGACCGCGAGTCCGGCTGTTAATTTGTCGGAGACGTAAACCCAGGAGAGGGTAAAAAATATAACGCCGTATTCGCTGCATTGAGTGACAGCGAGCGCATTTTCTCGTCGACGAAAACGTGAAGTCACGGACGGACAGTTTTCCATAAGTGAGAAAATGCGCCAAAAACAGATCTGGGTGAAAAAACCATCGCTGGGAGTCATGTGCTGCACGTGTTGTGTACAAACCGTCAAACAAACGTTCGAACATCTGACTGCGACTTCGGACTGTCGTCCCCCTATCGCCCCCCTATCACCTTCTACTTCTTTACCGCCCCCAAAATCTTTCCATCGCCCACTTTGGGAACCACTGTTATAGACGATATGACCCCTTATTTTTTCTGAGAGTGGATGATAAAACTTACGAGGCTATCATCGAGAGCAGGTATGGCGTTGGTGAAGATCTGCCCCGAGTGCGTCGAGAGGACCAAGGTAGTGCCGGAGGGGTCGGCGGAGAGGCTGGTGACGGTGTGCTGGCCGCGTCCGCTCACCAGTGACGCCGGGCTGGGCTCGCACAAAAGCAGCATTTGCCGCTGAGGGTACAATTTTAAAAGTTTAAATTCTACACAAAAAGTCGACTTTCTCAGTTAGCTTGCTGCAATTTGCAGCATTTGAGCTATAATACAAATGATACTCTTTCCAAGAATAATTATTATAAACACAAAAACGTTACGCCTGCTTTTCAGGAAAGCCCTTAAAAGTCTAGAGGAGCGATCGCAGAACGCAGCATCAAACCCAAACGGCCCCACGCAGTGAAATTTCTCGTCCGAGCTTCCTTCTATAACGTCGGGCCGTCCGCATCCTACGTCAGGCTGCACACTTCCCAACCTCCACTCCCACAAAATCGTGCATACTGTCACTAGTCCCTTCTTGTTCTTGAGAAGAACTTTACCTCTATTTTGTTTGCATTATTGTGTAAGCTAAACATAAATAAAAATTAACGTTTTTAATTATCGAACGATTTGCTAGAAAATTTTGCATACTTATTTATTTTTAGGATTTATACAGGAATTGATAAATTTTACTTTATTATCAAATTGGTTTTTTCTTACTGATAACTCTTATTCGAAATACGTGTTCATAATTTACAGCAATGCTGTATCGTGACAGCACAAGCAAGCTGATTTAGGCTGATTCATAAAAGCACGTTTAAAGATTGGTTGAACATAAATACCACAATTTCATGTCAATCGAAATGCACAAAAGTCACGCAGCGTCAACAGTAATGTGCAAAAATTGTGGCGATTATTATTTACATTAAAGCTCCGACTGCTTCACCAATAAAATTTTATGACAAACGAAACAATTTGGTGCGAATATTTTCTGCTCTCATCTCTGTACAAATGAGTACGCAGGTCACGACTATTATATAGGTAGAAAGATTGCAGTTATGAATCAGACAAGCAGAGAGAGGCCAGCGAGGCGACGAGGTTCACTCACCCCCTCACTCACCCATCCCCTCACCTCCCATGCAGTGGTGATATATGTTGCGGTTAACTCAGGAAAAACATTAATTCTCAAATCCATTGCTCTCATTCTTAATAATAGTTTAACTTGCATGAATTATTCGTGAATGAATTAGTTCGTGTATGAATTAATTCGTACATGAAATATTTTAAGGTTATGATTCGAGGAAAAGCTGTAAATGATAAAGGACTTCCTATATTCCCTAGCTTAAACCCTTAGTCCCAAGTGCCTCAGACGTGGGGAGTCCGTGGGCAGCTGTGGTTGGGGGACCTACGGAGTACGTACGCAAAATTGTACGATGTGTTCACACGCACACGCAAACTCGCGCGCACGTGCAAATGATTACTTAACATAATTGATTACCATGCGGAATTAGTTTCCATTAACTATTCATCTGGGCCAACATCATCTTGCTACCATTCGATGCTTGGCAGAAGCAACGCATGCAAATAAGTGCATATAATTAACATGCGTGATCCATGCGTTGTTAACGTCTGTCTGAATACCTCCTTTTAAAAGCGAACTGTTTTTGTATTATTTCAGGGGTAAAGGTCATAATATTCGGTTTCGAAGGAAAGTGAAACATGCGAGGCTAATCATCAGATTCGAAAAAAAACTGTGGGATGCTGCAGGCACTGCTGAACTTGACAATTATTTACGTAAGGTTCGCATATAAAGTCAATACGCAAGAATTCTCGTTTTCGTGACACATAAGTGACTCTAAGCTTACTTGCAGCAAACGGAAAATATGGCTCTCTTAATTTAGATACATTTTAGTTTAAAAACGGAGTAAAAATTTAATTTATTAGCAGTATTTATGTTCAGTCGCTCACCTGCAGGTAAAACTCATGAATATTTTCACTTCTCTGGAAGAGGAAAATTTTGTCAGGGCCGCAGGCGCAGGCGAAGCTGCCGTTGAACATGACGATGCTCGTGACGCGTCTGTGGCAGGGGGCGCTGCCCCCCACCTCGTCCGCGGGGGGCGGCTGCTCCTGTGATGCCGTGCGTTTCTTGTTGGGGGGCTGAGCATTCCCCTTCTGTTTCTTCCTGTATAGTTAAAGAAAATAAGGAAAAATTAATACGATAAATTGAGAATATAAACAATGGGTCAGCCGAGAGTTAAATTAATCACTTGTATGTATCATCGTAATGAAAAGAGAAAACTTTCATTTGAAAAGTAATGATCGTGAGGGCAATAATACAAAAAATATATTTTTTTTCTCCAGGCGATTGGTTATATATGGCGTGCAATAATGGAAGATCGGCAGCTAATATAGATGAAACTCCACCTGAAACGGAAAAACTATATATACCTGTGTTACCAGTCCCTAAGTAACGATTAACAAATAATAACCAGCTAATGAAAGTAGACAGGCAATTATAACTCATACATGTTTATATGTTAAACGACTATACATTTATTTGAACTTTTTGAAACTATATTTTAAATTGTTGTGCCTTAAATTACACTTGATATTTTTTATAGGACTTCACAAACCTTTTCATGTCGAAGAAATGCCTATTCTTTGTGGTTACTTTATCGTTTGAAGCATCGTATCATGTATACGACGTAATATAACCGCTACACACAGTCATGCTGCGTTTTAAAATATTTTTGTGTATGAGCATATCTACTGAAGGATTAGTTATGCCATGAGTGACAGCTGGTGCTAAGTGACGGGACTGTCAATCCCGTCAGTATGAGCTTAACAGTATAAGAAGCCAACGTAAAGTGAACTCGGAGTATCACCTCAAGTATAGTCGGTGCTTTCAATAATGTGGGATTGGTAGAGAAAAAAACACTGGCACATAAACCAGCAATGCGTCGGAATTTTTGATCAGAGTTGTCTGAATTATTATTCAGTATAGGCGTTGATATTCTGTGGAAGTACAAGCATCAGCGATAAAACACTACGAATAAAAGGACTCAAAGCCGCATAAAATGTAAATCGATCACATGGTAGCCAGAAGTACCCTGACGCATGCGTGTCATCAATGACGATGCATGGAGGCAAGACTAACCCTGACGCAGCCTGCGTGTCGTCAATGACGATGCATGGAGGCAAGACTAACCCTGACGCAGCCTGCGTGTCGTCAATGACGATGCATGGAGGCAAGACTAACCCTGACGCAGCCTGCGTGTCGTCAATGACGATGCATGGAGGCAAGACTATCCCTGACGCAGCCTGCGTGTCGTCAATGACGATGCATGGAGGCAAGACTAACCCTGACGCAGCATGCGTGTCATCAATGACGATGGTAGTTTTGAGCTCGCCCTCCTCCATGAGCAGAATGGTCCCTTCCTCTGTGCCCACAAGCAAAGTGTAGTGGTCCGCCCATACCTGAAACATATTTATATATCAGCAGAAATATTACGGCCGAAATTATTCATTATAATTAAGAAAATAGAAATATTAAGGCCGAAATTATTTATTGACTTATTTAAGTCAATGCTGATAAAAACTTCGGTTTTAAGAGATTGTTACGATGTCAGCCGACTTACGGCGGTGCAGCACATGTGTTGTAGTCCTGCTTGGTAGCCGTACGCCTTCAGGAGCTTGTCGTGTAGGCGCAGGAAGCGCAGGGCTTTTCTGCCCACCACGGCCAGCACGCCCACGTCCTCGGGGTGGAACGCTACGCTTGACACACTTAGCAGGCCAGGTGTGTCACCCAGGCGCAGGATAGAGAGCACCTTGTGCCACACATCATAGGTACAGTCAACGGGTCTGTTTTAGATTTTTGGAAAAGCAAAATATATATTTTGAGACAATGATGCATCAAATATAAATGAAAACTCCAATCAAGTGATGCGAATCACTCTCACCTTACTCTTCTCTATGACTCAGCGTGACGACGCACTCTCACCTTACTCTTCTCTATGACGAAGAGCACCAGCGTGTAGTCAGGCTGCCCCCCCTGCACGGCCACGACTTTCTCGTCGGCGCTGAAGGCGGCAGACACGAACTCGTGGCTCGCCACGTCGCCGCACACCAGGGCGCGGACCTTCCTGATGGGGTCGCACTTGAGGTCGTAGACGGCGACGGCGGGCAGCTCCCCTTCAGTCCTGATGTAGTCGCCGCTGGGGTCCTGAGCTGCACCAGCGAGGCACAGGGCCAGGTACTGCCTGGGGGTGTTGACATGAGGGTTGATGTTGACATGAGGTTAAGATGTTGACATGAGGGTAAGGTGTTTATATAAGAAGTTGACATATTTGCCAGATGTTTGGATAGTTGATATAAGGACAAGGGGTCGATAGTTGGACAATATTCTGTTAGCGCGAAGCAGTGAGCCGCATCCATAAATTTATATTGAAATTCACCTCGAGAAAATAGGCCATGAAACTAGATTTAGCGACTATTTAAGGAACGCTGTGCCATTGTTTTATAACTTGTCACGATACTTATCATTACTTGTCACGATACTTATCATTTATTGTCACGATACTTATCATTACTTGTCACGATACTTATCATTACTTTTCACGATACTTTTCATTTTTCATTCGGGCATCAAATGAATTGCGACATGTTTTATTTGTGTTTATACGCGTTTACTTTGGAAAGGCTCCCAAGGGCCTTAAAGGAACTGGTTCCTGAATCAAGCAAGAAGAAATGGATTGATAACAATTTAGAAGCAAAGAGCAACCGTAATACGTTCACAACATCTTAGAAGACACCATTTCAGACTCCTTTTAATGCATTCTCAAGTCCTGTTACGCCAATAAAAGATTAGTCAGTGGAGATTTAAATTATTTAATATTGACAAATAGTCATTATGTATTAAACAAACTATAATTGTGTAAACATAGAACCTACAGATTATTGATAACTCGCAGAAAGAAACTAAATCGAAAGGTGTATATGATCAGAATTTCCATAGGGCTCGTCACAGCTTGCAATAATAGCCCACAAGTTAATGAATTCAAATCAAATTACTAGCCGCAAGACCAGAGCCCATACTTTCAAAAAAAGTTACGAGATCGTAAGTTCGTCAGCCAATCATTGACGGCCTTTCAAGCCAAATCCACCAATCATAGACAAGAAAATAGAGCGTAAGTACTTACGTTCACTTAGCAAGTTTTAAAAGTATGGCCCCAGGTTTGATAGTACATTACCAAGTGCTGAAGAACTTGTACTCATAATAATTTTCTGTCAATTTCTTTACATGTCAGGTAGCTTTTAGCCTCAAGATGTCATCTGCTTAAATCTTATCCATTAATTGCCCGTAAAGTGATTACAATGAGAAATTTTGAAAAATGTACTACTTTTCAGTAAACAATATCATGAGTTTAAAATTTGAAGTATTTAATTTTGTTTACAAAACTAAGATAATTTCAAACTCCAGATAAGAATACTATCACAAACAAGGGACATAATATTGCACTGGAAGATCAACTTTGCGGCGGATGCTCAGAACTTCTCACCTCCGGGACGACATGGCCATAGCCGTGGGGACATCACGGCTGTGCAGCGCCGTCAGAGTTTGCTCGTGTGTCTCGGTGTTGTGGGCCACCAGGAAAGCCCCCGCTGGGTACATCACAGTTTTGCTATCCAGATGAACGACGGCATCACGCACATCCTTCCTTAGACCGAACACGTGCTTAGGATACACGTCCTCCACCTCTCCCGATCCTCGCGACGCTCCCTCTGATGACGTTTGTCTTTCACTCGGCAACGCAGCCATCTTACAGTTTGGGAAAATACCCAGATTGCGACAGGCTAGTACCGAAAATCTGAGAGATGTTGCAAAATTTTACCTATTACCTTCCAAATTTTACTTTTTGAGGGATTGATATGTCGTCTTTTGACAATAACTACTAAATAGATCATCACTGAGTGAACCACGTCGCTTGGATCATTTCAGAGCAGACTACTTAATGAACATAACACAAATTAATTTTATTTAGCAAGACTTCAATATCAATAATACACGAGTTTTGACACAATATTCTAGCCAAAAGGTCAACCTATGCGGCCGAACCTTCTGACCCAACTAAACGTTCCCATGGCAATAGCGTCACCGTTGCATCCATGGCAACGGTGCTCCGCCTGTATCAACACGAAGCAGATAAGAAAATAAAGTTCTATCAACTCCTTCATTTATAATTTATAATGGATCAAATTTCATAGGAAGGCTTAACCTAATGAACTGTTTAAATTCATGGTTGTCAACTCGAATTAGACTCAGGGACCGCAATTAGCCTGCAGCCAAATCAAAAGGGTACTAATCAATAATTAAATCGATACTATGTGTTTGTGAATATTACCATTTAATTATCAATGTTTGATGACTGCAAAATTTACTTGGTTATGTCTAGCCCAATGCATGACATAAATATCATATTATATCATAGTGATTTCGGCGCTGAAGAATGGGCCTGATGTGGCCCGTCGCAGATTCATGTACTTTTCGCGACTTGTTCACATGCAGGAGATCTAAAAACAGGTGGTTTGACCGGATCTTTTCATAACTGACGATAGTTTATAATAGCTACTAGGCTTCTACCGGTTTCGATATGGTGCTAGGAATTTCAAGTGTGAGCATATATTTCTCTATAGCTTCATCTAGTCTGTTCTTGAACGCGTTCATACTCTGAGCGTCATCGATGTGATCATGCATGGGGGCTGTTCCACATGCCGGTGACTCGAAGCGAGAAGAAATTTTGTCGCGTGGAGAAGTTGCTGCGCAGTTTTTTAGATTATATCCGTGGCCCTTGGTGTTGCCTCTTTTTTCAAATTCTAGCAATCCCTCCATAGGACCTTGTATAAACCATGAGTATACTTGTATACTTAAAAAGGTCACCACGTACACCAAACACAAAGGCTTGGAAGTTTCATAATCTTTAATATTTCTTCATAGGACTTGCACTTCAAGCCTGGAATTATCCTTGTTGCACGTCTCTGAACACTGCTAAATTCTCGTCTTTATCATGTTTCGGTGACCATACGGCGTTTCCAAACTCTAGGTTCGGACGCACGACAGCGACAAACAACAACTTCATTGCTTCTGCATCTAGGAACTCGCAAGAGCGATCAGGAGTTCAATAATTCTTCAAATTCGAATTTCTAAATACCAACCGCAAGAATTCTGATTCATGAGTGCATGGTATACCGATTAATGAAGAATAATTAAATAGTTAAACCTGCGTTCATCGAGAAATTGGTAGGAAATGCTCGCACTTTACAAACGTGGGGGTGCAAATGTTATCCTTCCAGATAACAGTTGAAATACCAAGTTTAAAAAAAATTATCTTAAAGTACGTGAAATGAAGAAAAATTGCTGGAATAGCATTCCAAATTTCAGACTTCTATCTTATTTAGGAGGTGAGTTATTGTTTAAAAAAGGTAGTGTAGAAACTCCATAGGAATCGACTTTGGCTGATGGCGATACCTCAGCTTCTTAGTATAGTCCGAAACATTTGCCGCATTCACTGCATAGCGGAGTATAATGCAGTCGCCATTCGCTAAGTTCAAACGTTCAGGCTTCCAAGCCGTCTTTTCAGTATGGCACTTAATACTGAAAAACAATGATTGGTGGTGGCTTTTGACCAACGGAGCCTCGCGGCGAAATTCGTCTAACATTAATTCTTCACTAGTAATCCCTAGGTCTGGAATATTTAGGGTCTGTACACACATAAAATGGGTTGGCTTAGGGATGTTCTGGATTAAAAATGAGTCTCGCGCAGACTCTTAGTGGAACGCTAGGTGATTCCCATCTCTTGGAGAGGGTTGATATGACCAGTTTATTTCTGGAAGGTTAAAGTAACAAACGATAAACGTATGCGACCTACTGAAAGTCATGCTCGGTGAAAGGCTGTTTAGTACTTTATCGTTATCAGAGGAAGTGTTTGGTGATCTATACATGAACCCAACAAGTAGGATATCCTTGCCTTTTAGAGAAAATTTGCATCACACTGATTCTTTAGTCGATTGATGATTTGCAAATAACTCAACTTGCTGGGCTCCATAAAAAGAAAGTGAAATGAAGGAGTGAAATCTGTAATACAAATATAATACAAATTTCTGTAATACAAATAATGTCTGAACACTCGTTTGCGATCATAGATTACAGTTCATTTTTTTTATTCACAACGGAATCCGAGTTCGCGTAAAATATTTTAAAACTTTTTGTGAACTTTCACTTTGATGTATGCGGTTACTACTTACTTCTTACATTATTTACAGGCCTTGATCTATGGACATGGCTCCTACTGTTTACTTGTCTTCCGTCCGCTGATTGAACGTGTGTGGCAAGTGTTGTTTTGAAATCTTGTGAGTGGTTGACCTGATTTTCTTTCTTTTCCTCCCCCATTTTCTCTTGCCATTTCTTACAAAAAAAAAATTTTTTAAATTTGAAAATAAGATAGTCTCTACCCATTGGAAGGTTTAGTGTTACAATTTAAAATTTCGAATAAGTTTCATATAGATAAGGGAAGGCTGCTTTGCAAGAAGGAAAGGCTCATTGGCTGTGGTTCTATCAAGAGCTGTGCAATCGCGGCCGAGAAACATTTCTCTAGAAGGTAATGTATGTACTACCTTGTGCGTACGACGCAAATACTAGCATAACATCACTAATATACTTAAATTCAAAGAATTTTGGGGGTATTCTGTATTCTCACCAAAAATATTCTTCGTCTTGTACATATGCAGGACTTTATTGTCAATCGTCCTTCCCCTTAACCATATTATTATCATGATTATCAGCCTAGGAAGCAGTTGAAGTGGCGCCTGGTTCAGACAAACTTCGAAGGCACGTAACATTCAAGTTTAATAGCAAGCGAAAAATAAGATGATACAAGAAAGGATGGAAACAGATAAAAATGACTAAACACTCGATTCATAAGCTCTACGAAATAGTTCCGTCTTTAGGTGTCGACGAAATGTCTATAACGAAGGGTCCAAGGTTACGTAAGCCGGCAGACTGTTCTAGGTTCTTGCGGCTGCGATCAGTAACGCTCAGTCGCCGACGGTAGATAGGCGTGTAGATGGAACGACGAGGTCCGCTGTTAATGACGAACGCAGTAGTCATCTAGAAGGCAGAACCAACTCGCGCTGCAGACATTCCGTGAGATAAGAAGACGTCCGACCGTAAAGGCATCAGAACGTCAGAACATCGACCTAGAACTGCGTGCGCTGCTGCATGCGCAGCCAGTGAAGATCGTGCAATATCGCCGTCACGTGGTCGAATTTTCGCTTATTGCACACAAGTCGCGCAGCAGCGTTCATTACGGATTGCAGTTTATCAAGTGCTGTGTTCGGAAGAATGACCAGCAGGTTGAGAACCGAAGACGCAGGCATGAAGGAGTCGTTGCCCACGCGAACAGGGTTGGCCGGAAGCTGACGCTGGTCCCGAGCAGTTGCAAACCAAATTAAGTCAGTTTTTGATGCATTGAGCTGAGGCCGGTTGAAGTGCATTGAGTTGGAGCCGGTTCTGAGACGGCGACCATGCAGACAGACATCCGGTCCTGCAACGCTACAGCGTCGGCTGGCGCACAGTAACCATATATTTCAGCGTCGTCGGCGAACATATGCGGATTCAAATTATGTGAATCGAGTATGTTCCACACGTTTCCACACGTCGACAGTACATAACAGGAAGAGGATCGGGCTGACCGCCGATTTATCCCTGTGTTACGCCGCATGTGACCAACGACGGCGTAGAAGAGTTCCCGTGTCAAACGCATTGGAATCTATTGCTGAGATAGGACTCGAACCACCGCAGCACTACCGCGCAGGCTGAATGACACGTCAAATCGGCGCAGTAGAGGGGCGTGGTCGATCGTGTCAAACGCGGCCGACAGGTCGAGAAAAATCAGTGCCGTAATGTCGCCGCGGTCTACTGCTCGCATAATATCTGAAAGCACCTTCTTCGCAGTGGTTTCTGTCGAGTGAAGATGACGGTATGCCGACTGGAGGCTAGACATGAGACTGGACTGCTGAGGATGGTTATTTAGCAGTCGGGCCATAACGCGTTCCAGGAGTTTCGATAAAATCGACATGGATCGATATGATCTGGGATCGGAAGAGTTAAGGTCTGTTTTTTATCAATAGAGGCGTAATGTAAGCTGATTTAAAGTTCTCTGAATCAACGATGTCAGTGAGGAAGCGGTTAAAAAATTCGGTCAGAAGAATTATAGTTGCGACTTTCCTCTGAGCAGCGACATCGGCAGCGGATAGCTGACCCACTGCTTGTTAGGCAGCGCGCGCACTGCAGCGGTGAGATCGTCTGCTGTGACGCTAGTCCATTCCTGGAGCACGCAGTCGAACTGGCACGCGCAAGTGTTGCCGACAGAGCATCGGCTGACGACGCTCGTACAGTAGAAATTTGGTTTTAAAAAACCGCATGTAATTCCTCCACGCCTATATCACCCGAGCATCTATATGATATTTTCACATAAGTTTACCCAACGAACCCCACAGCGCTCGAGGGTCGCTGCGTTGCACATCGACTTTTTGGCGCCGAAATGACTCTTTTAGATAGAATAGAATAGAATAGAATAGGAGTGTCGGCACTGAAGAAATAGGCTCATGGCCTGTTGCCGATTCTTGAATTTTTCGTGACTTAATTCACAAGGGATCCGGCCTTTGGAACCTGATCTTTCCATAACTGACGCTTGATTGAGATAGCTGCTAGACTTATTGCCTGGTCCGTAATTTGCTAGGCATTTTCTGGTGAAGAAGGTCGACAAAGTTGCAACACGCATCTCGTCAGGTGGGAGCCACAGCAGCAGGATTGCCGTTTTTGTTCTCCCCCGATCGACAGCCCGCTGTAACAGTCGAATCCGACATTCCTCGGCGAACAATGGGTCGGAGACCCTTAAGGTACTCGAACTGTGCGTGCAGGAATGAGGTCATCAAGGGCACAGGTCAGCTCGGTATTGTAGAGTTACACTAAGTCGTTGATTGAAAGTGCCAACTATGAGTCCAGCCGACATTGTCAGAACTGCAGTTTTTCGCGTAAGACATCGTCGTCAAAACCGCGCCACGGACGACAGTTACCGGTTTTGCGCGATGGCACCGGGTGCACACATGGCACCGTCCACTAAAGTATTTGATGGCCAGATATTGCGATCTCGATGATGTCGACTGGCTGAATTTGAAGGTCAGCACACGCGATTACAACGTCCAGAAGACAGCCCGTGTCGTGCGTCGGCAAGGTCACGTGACAACCATGCCAAAGGTTGACAACAGGTCGTTCAGCTGACGCGTCGATGGGTCGTCGACGCGATCCAGTCGAACGTTCAAATCGCCGGTGATAAGGACATGATGGGGGAAAGGCACAAGTCTGGTGAAGACATCGCTCAATTAACGAAAAAATCGCGCACCTCAGCAATCTATCCAGGGCGATAGATGGTGGGTGACTGAAACGCATGTAAACGAGGCACAGGTGACTCTAGCACATGGCAGCTCAAAGGTGGTGGGTCGGGCGCCGATGTCAAGAACGGCAAGGAGCACGCCCTCACTGGCGACGGTAGCTACGCTACCGTAATTCGTCGCCAGGATGTCGGGTTGCATGCGGGGCCACGCGCGCTGGACTACCTGGAGTCCTTCAGCGCGAAGACGCGCGATGCTAACCGAGTCAACGCCGTGTCAGGAAGACGACATCTAGTGAGTGTGAGCGACAAATGTGAAGTAACTCATCAACCTTGTCATTCAGCGAACGTATGTTGAAGCGGCCGAACGATAATTAACCGGCGACACGGCTGCGCACAGTGGCGACCAACACGAACGCTAAGCAGATTTTGAGGACTACGGGTCGACACTGGCCGATGATCAGCAGCAGCATTCGCAGACGTTGATTTAGTCGCAAATGATTTCCTCCGTAGCAACGGCCTATTGCCAGTGACTACGAACACGGGCATCGTTGTTGCGCACTGTTCGATAGGTAGCAGCAGGACGCCTATTTCAGCCAGCACGGCATCCACGCTTAGACATGCACAATGACGTGGGGGACGGCACAATGAGTAAATCTACTCCACAGACTGATGGATCGAGGACTGCAGCAGCTGACTGCAAGCCGAGCAGTTGTTTCGCCGCGTAAGCTAACGGCGCCATAAATAACAGCCAGATACAGCTTGGGTCATTAAACAGTGACGCACGTCTACAATAAGCTCGAAGCCGAATTACAATGAACGCCATAACGAATGCTCACAATATAGTCCTCCCACTTAAAAACACACTTACGTCGACATAGGTTGCGTCAAGCAAGCTACGTGAGTAGCAAGAAAAAGCAGGGACGAAGACAACGCCTGCTCCAGCCACGTTCAGATTCAAACCAAAATTGCCGATCAAGCAAAAATGTCTGATGAAGCCAAGTCGGCTGAACAGCCATCTTGGATTACCATAATTTGTGATCGATTCAGAGACGACCAAGGCTTTAAAAAATGAGGCTTACTGATATGCCGGCAATCTTAGTTGCACCGTCCAGTGGAACTCTGAGCACATCTACAAACCCATTTGCACATCTGCAAACTCTGACAGCCAACGAGCCACTTATTGAGTCCATCGGCGTCCACAACTCATTGTACTGTGTCATTTTTCTACAAACACTTATGGCACGGATTGGGGTTATGATCTCAATTAACTTTGACCATCAAGTTTAAACTCGTTTATTGACAAAAGGCTTGTACATAACTGCGTTGAGCAAGAACTTGCTCAATTTCTGCTGTCATGAAGCAGAACATTGGCTACTGTAAAATGTGATTTTTATTAATTAATTGTCTTAATACTTCGTAACATCACGGCATTAAAGTTTTTTATGGTGGAGATAAAAGTATGTATTTGTCTCCAATGGAATATTTGATGTTTGCAGCTGTACTTCAAATTCGGTAGAGACGGCTACTTCTATTTGTTTTCCATGTTATATATAGCTCATATTTACACCTCAAAAGCTCATATTTTCATCCAGTTATAGGAAGAAGTTGACAGTCTTTTCTTCTGATGCCAGTAAGTCATGATAGTCCAGCCAACAGACATATCTGCCCTGTTAAGCGTCGTAATTACAAGCGCGTGTTAGCGTGAGGCGGCGCAGCAGGCGGCAGCAAGCGACGTCGTCTGGCCCAGGCGAGGTGCTGCTCAGGGTATGCGAGGCACTGGACGCGCGCCACCCTCACGCCGGGACCGTCGCTCACCACCAGCAGCAGCAGCGCAGACCACGCGCAGAACGGCACCGTCAACACCGGCAGTCTCAGCTGACATGTTACATCAACGATATTGTACGTTAGGGGAATTATATTTTGCAGCAATACGAACTTAAATAATACAGAATTAATAGCCTTTACTTATAGTACATTATTAGGTAAATTACGGTTTTCTCAAAGTTAGTTAAGGAACCCAATTTTCAATGTGTTTATTTCGAAAATATATTACATTATATTTTAAGTTGCTTATTCCTATTCTTTCAGAAATACTATGAAGTATTCACAATAGAGATTTTGCTGAAATTATAAATAATTGATAAGTATATATAAGTATCTATTATTGCGAGCAATGTCACACTTTAGGGTACGCAAATAACTGAAAATATTATAATTAACTTTTATGTTTCCTTTGACATTAAATGACAAGTTATAGTATTTAAGAATTACGATCAGAATGTTCTAGAATTTTGCGCTCCATCTACCAAACACATGCACTTGCTAAACTATATACTTGCCCAAAATCACCCCCACCAAGCCTGTCATGCATTACGTCACTGGTCATGCGCGTCACAAAACACTTCCAACCAAATGGACTGTCCATGCTACACCCTTACCAATGAATTTTACCCGTCTAATAAGTTATTATACAATAATATTGTTGCATTATGTAGAGGCATGAACGACGCGATTTTCTCCTAAATACATCACATCGATTTATACCAATAAAAATTGTCCCGTTTACAGGAGAATATTGAGTCCCAACTGACGGCGGAGAAGACAGGCTGTAGAGCGGCCTGCAGGAGAGTGCAGGACGTGGCACTGAAGGCCCCCAGCACGAGGGAGCGCCACGAAGGCTCCAGGAAGAACGCGGCGCAGCCAGCGCCCAGCACTGCGTTGTAGCCCCACACTCCTGCAGCAGCGGCAGCTCTCGTGAGGGCTTGTAACATTGACGTAGCTAAACCTGAATGACGCTAACGTCGCCTTAGCACTAAAGTCACCGGTCTTCAATCTGTATTATAAACATCCAAGTGTAATATAAACCAATTGAACCATGTCTTTTAAGCGCGATGAAAATAGCTTCGTAAATATCATGTGGTTATTCGGCCTTTCAAATCGTATTTCTGACCAATATTATACGGTTTATTGCGACGGGCGGCTAGGTAAGTGCAGTGGCGACTAATGTATCATTGACGGTAGCTGTTACTGTATAATGAAGAAATGATACTCAATTAAAAATAACGTTGCTCCTATATGTATAGGAATGGTGCTCGTAGTAGGACGACGCCGCAAGTCACATCTGCTCATTAAGTATGGCCGCATAGTTTATGTCACTGATTAGTATGAAAAACTGCAATTAATACTTCGCCGCTCGGCCTAAGATACTGCTAGTCTTCCGTCCCATGCACTTATGCACAACCTGAGCAGATGAATAAGATTCAATGGACAAATGTGCAGAAAGGATTCATTAGTGCAAGAGGTATAAATGCCGTGAAAAAAATCAACATGCCTTGCTTGATGTAGTTTATTGTAATCAAGCACGCAACCCGACATCCAGCCAAACGATAGATAGAAGCTAGCAACGTAGAACTAATGCCCACGTGCATAACGATCCATGAAATAGACATTTAGAAAAAGTTAATTACACACTGCTCTTCAATGAGTCAGAACATTCCAGTCATTCAATTACGCAAGAAGTCGTCTAGCTTTGGTTAGGCTCCCTCGCCTTACACAGTCGTCGAAAGAAGTGCATTTATAGAATTTCGTGCGAATTCTCCACATTTAGAAGCGAGGAATTATTGCACCTCTGTCGAACGATGTGATTTTCGCTGCTCACCTGCCGCTATTGCGCTGTGTTGCGATGCGTCGGTGACGAGTAGAGCTAAAATATGCAGAGTGTTAAATAATGTTTATACTGTGATAACATTTCAATTATGGATGTCAGTTGTTTGTTTGAATTGCAAATCTATTAGGAAAGTAAAGAAAATTCCACAGAAGTTCATCATATTCATCAACTTTTCAATTATTTCAATAATACACAATGAATATTCCGTTTACGAAAGGTTGGTCTAAATGTTGGAAATATGAAAATAATGAAATATTAGTGTACAAACCTTGTGTGCAAATATTTCTGTTGAGTATATGTCCACAGTAGGGACTAACGCAAAGCTAGTTAGATTTTATTTATTCAACTGGAAGTGCTTAAATCCACTTGATAATATATGATACGATAAAATATTAATAAATAGCATGATTTAACGGGATAATGAGTTTTTCTTTCACGAAAAATGCAATGGGTAAGGGAAATGAAGAAACAGAATTCAACGCTGAAATCACTGAAATATATCGTGCCCTTTTCAAACGCCATGCATGATGGATGTCATCAAAAAAATTGCAGCCATATTTTTTAAAATTATTTTTCTCATTTCAATGAGTTTGTGATCATGCAAGCAAATCAATTTAAACTTGAGTAATGGAACCATCAGTTATTTACTGAAAAAGCTCACTATTGAATCCAATTAATAGAGAGCATTGAGGTTGAATGCTTTGGCGTCAGTGCGCTTTCTAGTTGTTAGTTTTGACTTTATATCATGAATGGCATGCCATAAATCATTTATTTAAAATACGATGATAAAATGTCTACAATATTCAGTTATAATTACCACTTATTTAATTGTGCAAGAAGTAATTTTGCATACAATTCATTTATGATCCCAAATTAGAATTTAAAGTCCAGACCCCCCTTTAGAGGACGAGCGGCGAACACAATATTGGTGTTGACAATGCCGACCTGAGAGGGTCCCGACGAGGCCTCCTCCGTAGCAGGCAAGGCAGAGGATGGAGGAGTTGATGGCGAGGGCGATAAGGATGAGTACCGAGCACATGACGTGCTCAACGGCGTACACCTGCCCCACCGCTACCAGGCTGCCCGCCACCACCTGTCATACAAGTAAGTAACTGGACCAGCCACCGCTACCAGGATGCCCGCCACCACCTGTCATGCAAGTAAGAAACTAGACCAGCCACCGCTACCAGGCTGCCCGCCACCACCTGTCATACAAGTAAGAGACTAGACCAGCCACCGCTACCAGGCTGCCCGCCACCACCTGTCATGCAAGTAAGTAACTAGACCTGCCCCACCGCTACCAGGCTGCCCGCCACCACCTGTCATACAAGTAAGAAACTAGACCAGCCACCGCTACCAGGCTGCCCGCCACCACCTGTCATGCAAGTAAGTAACTAGACCTGCCCCACCGCCACCAGGCTGCCCGCCGCTACCAGTCATACAAGTAAGTAACTAAACCTGCACCACCATCTACCAGGCTGCCCGCCACCACCTGTCATACAAGTAAGCTACTAGACCTGCCCCACTGCTACCAGGGCCGCCCGCCACCACCTGTCATACAAGTAAGTAACTAAACCTGCACCACCATCTACCAGGCTGCCCGCCACCACCTGTCATACAAGTAAGTAACTAGACCAGCCCCGCCGCCAAAAGGTTGCGTGACACCACTTGTACAGGGGCGGGAAAACATGACAACAAGGCGGGAATCAGCAACATTTTGTCATGGGACCGACAAAAAGTCTTAAATACTATAAAATGGCATAAAATAATATAAGTGTTATTCAGCAGCGTTTTCACAATATGTTTACACAAACAAATGGCAAAAAGTGTTACATAGCGTCTGCTGCTATATAGGGACGAAAGTGGTGACACCTACTCGTCAAAAGTGGATAGTATGTGACAAAGCAAGGCGAGCGTCCTGTCGCGGCAAGTGGAGAAAAGGTTTACTCATGGTGAGTTCCCCCTCATGGTGAGTGCCTGCTCATGGTGAGTGCCTGCTCATGGTGAGTGCCTGCTCATGTTGAGTGCCTGCTCATGGTGAGTGCCTGCTCATGTTGAGTGCCTGCTCATGGTGAATGCCTGTTCATGGTGAGTGTATACAGTGACTGCTCCCTAGAAGGAGTGAGATATGCGCTCACTTGACGCCACGTGATGCCTGGTGCAGGTGCTGCAGGTTCGACGCCAGAGGCGTTCAGGGAGAGCGATGAGTCCAGCAGGAATTGTTTTGAATTGTCCGTATCTATAGAACAGAGATATTTCATGTAGAAAATTTAAGCGGAGATTAAGTTCTGATGCATAGTTTTAGGTTACGAACTATTATCTTAATTCTCAATTACTCATTCAGCAATAAAGCCTGATGTGCAAAAGGCTCCTTCTTCAAAACGACCAATAAATGGTTCGATAGAAAACTATAGAAAGTGTTTGGCTTTCGTGATACATTCAAAACTGAATTGAGGCAATCTATGTAAGTTTGTCCTACGTAGCTACAAATAGGAGCTTATTTATAGATGTTAATATTTTAGCGACAATATAACGCACCGTCAGCGCCTGCAGCTGTTAGTGCGAGGAAGAGCAAAGTTGTCACGATGTTGAAGGGCAGCGTGAAGAGCGGTAGGTTGACGAGCTTCAAGACCGCGTGGAGACCCACGCCCACCACCACGCTGTGTGTTCAACTATCATCGTAAGTGATAACTTTGCAAAAATTAAACTATTAGGGGATGAGTCGCTATAATTATGATACACCCTTTCAATTTCAAGTAAAACCAGAATAGTGATTACTTACGTATTATCGTGACAGACTTTACAAGGTCATTAATAAAAAAATGTCAAATCGAACACCGGACATTTTTTGATTTGGAATGTTTGAACGTTGATTTTGTTTCCTGTGACGGCATCGCCGATCTTTGCAAAGTTTGCAGTGTCCTAAGTAAGATTCATAACACTTACATTATTGTAAATTAACCGCAAACTGCACCACACAACTACACTATAATCCGAAACTGCAATATTATTTGAAGATGGCTAGGGCATCTCCAAGAGACGTCAGCTCAATCCAATGAGACATTGCGGGCGCGATCTAGAGTCTCAACTGTGCAATACATATAGACAACTGAAATCTCACTTCGTCATTGAACCCTTTCCAGGAAATAAATTCTATAACACAACACACAGGAAACAAATTCTATAAATTCTATAACAGTGATTTCAAAATTCTAGCTTCCGCATCCGGTGTTAGTGATCTACGAATTTTAGAATCCCTGTATATATTCAAACAGAAGCCTAGTCTGAATGCCGCTTTTAGCTCCTTTCCTCTTGAAATAGTAAATAGATAGGTTTACTCTGACCTGTAGGCAGCAGCAGCGTGAATTACTCTGACCTGTAGGCAGCTGCAGCGAGCATGAAGAGCCACGTGGTGACCCCCACAGGTCCTCCTACAAAGACAGGATGCAGGGCGACTGTGACGCTGCCCACCAGCACGGCGCTGTACGAGGCAAGTCCGGCACTCACCGCTTCGTCCGACTGCCCGAGACCCTGTCAACGAGCTTCAGGTTCAACTGAAGTCTTGAATAATCGGACTATCAAAGATCAATCGAAAAAGTTCAAGTTGTGGCAAAATATGAGATTAATTTCCAAATTTTAATCACAGTAAGGATTTTTGTCGATTATAATCTTATCGTGTGTAATGTGCGAGAAAAGTAAATAGAAAAGAAAAAAAACTTCATTAAAAATAGGAAATAAAGAGTAAAAAAAGTTCAGTGGCGGCAAAATATAAGGTTAATTTCGAAATTTTAATCACAGTAAGGATTTCTGCCCATTATAATCTTATCATATAAAATTTGTATATAATTGGTAGAAAAAAAAGCTTCAGTAAAAATTGTAAACTGAAGAGGAAGAATTAAATTTAGTGTTTTTTGCTAGATTCTCCTTTGCATGTTTTCTAACATCAACACCTTTACTGACCGCTCACTGCCTTAATTATTTCTGACATGTTTATTTCATTAGTCAGGAACTTGCTCAAACATCCACTTTCATTTCGAATAACATTCGACTTCTTATTACTCATCACGCTCATAACGCACTCGTTTCAGCTTCGCGATATTTTAACGACTATCTTTGATAGTAAGATAATTCCAATATAACTTGCACTAGTATAATCCGTGTATGACGTATGAAATTTTCTATTAGTTTGGATCAAAGCCGTGAACCATTAATTATCTTTTCATCCGAATTCCCATCATTTTCATGCGAGAGTTATATTCATCTTCGCTAAAGTGGTACTGGCATTTTTTTTTAAAGTTCCGATTCAACAGTTTACTAATAATAACAGCAGAATCTGACGATATCATGAGCATAATGTCCAACTTATTTGAAGAAAAAATATCCTGTGGGTAAATATCCTGTGATGCATGGGTGAGGCTACGGCTTGCTCGGCGCAAAGTCATGCTGGTAGAAGAAAGCATGACTTGGCGTCGAAGAATTTGTAGGTCCCCCACATAATAATGTCCCATACCTTTCCCCATACACCCATAATGCCCTATACACCCATAACTCTAGTGCCTCCTCTAACTTTCTCTTTCCGCCTCTTCTCTTCCCACCCTGTGCGGCATTTACAATGGCTCTGAACAAGATGCATCCAAAGCGTACCTTTCAAGACCACATCATGTTACTCAAATAGTACAATTAGTACAATATTATGTTGCATACATCGAGCAGCCGCTTCAACATGCGCAGACATCAGCTTCAAATTTTAATTAGATAGCATCGCGTAAATCATTGCGCTTACTTTGGTCCATGCTTTGAGTACAAAATATCCCCTTAATAAGAAATATTTAGGGTTAGAATCTTGTTTCTTAAGGCTCAGGTCCACTGTGCATGAAACGATTACCGCAGACATTAGCAATACCAAGTACAAATACTTAAAACTTTTACCATATATCACTAATACGCACTGAAACGGCCTACTGTAATTGATGAAAATACTTGCCTTGGCGGTTGCTATGGCTACCACGGAACAGGCGCAAGCTGCCAGTCCGACGTAGACATCCGCCAGGAAGAGTCCTACGAGGATGAGCGCTCCAGACCAAGGGTTGTTGGCAAAACACACCTGTCCAAAAATTTTTGCATGAGGAGTTTCAGTGGCGTGAAATATATGTAGTTGATGTCAACTGTTTAATTGATAATCAATTCAAGTGGAATTTGAGGTAAACCAAACGCAAGGTGTCTCGAATTTAATTTTCAATTCTCAGTCACCGCATTTTGGATGTTACATCTAACGATTCTAACACAAATACCTACATTACTTAAAATACTGGCATTCTTTTGTCTGAAAATTATCGGGAATTAACCTGATATTTGTTCAAAAATAAAGATATGATCTGTTTAACATTCATATATTTCTTAAAAATTATACTAGTCAATATCTGTGAATAAATGAACGTTTTTACTGTGCGTCTTTTTCATTTCAATTGATTAAGTGCCAAATTTGACGCTAGTTATTGCATGATATTTAGCTTTGATTGTTAATTTACAAGAGGTTGTTATACCTGCGCCATTCCTCGCAGCAGCGAGTCGACGAGCTTGACGAGCAGCCAGGGCGACCACCACGACCCACGAGACCACCGCAACAGCCCGCTGGCGTCACCCAGCACGCAGCTCCATGCCCCGCTCTGGGAACGCATTAGTATGGCAATCGCCGGTAGCTATGTACTAGAAAACCAACAGTTTGCTTTAACCGCGGCAGTAACGCGGATATGGTTGTTGTGATCATAAGATGGAGGGTGACGTGTGGGAATAGTAATCATTCCCAGTTCATCTTCCGTGAAAAAATAAACATTTTTAGAGTAAAAATAAAAAAATATCGTTCATGACTGCGAAAGTTCTACCACAGATTAAGTATCACTGTGTAATATCGATACGTTTCTTCGCTTTATAAGATCAAAGATGAACGAAAACATGTGTATTCCGAATTTCCATAATAATAGCGGTTTCAGCGTTAATTAGGCCGTAGGCCTGTCGCCGATTCTCAACATCGCAGAATATTCACAGCTTGTTGCGGTCTCGAACGCGCAACTCGCTGCTTCAATTATGCTTTGCATAACCGCCCGGCCTCTTTGCCAATTCTGACCAGAAACTGGCGCGGAGAGCTGGGATCGAACCCGCGCCTCTCTGCTCCAATCTTGGTACTCTGAACTTTAACCACTGGGCCATGATAATTAATTTAGTTTAACCGGTTCACATGAGTTTGAAGCTGTCTGCAGCGGACACCGATAGATAAGCCATTTTATTCAAACAAGCCTCAATGTAAAATTAAATGCTTACCAAGAGAAGAGGTGTTTTTGCTGAATCTTCATGCATCATGCACGATCTGGCATGTTACCTGCGGGCACGTCTTGTCGAATCTAAAGTTCTTTCAAGAATCACTCTTCTGATAAATAATGATTAACACCTGGCTTGTATGCAATGTGCATATTTTGATGCTTTGCCAGTGTTGAATTAAAGTTTCCAGTATTATTAGGATACTATTGAGTATGTTGTTATGGGATTTTGTTTAGTAGCAAAAAAAAAAAAAAAAATTCGTAGAGTTTGAAATCTGTCCTCGATAGGTTTTTTTCTAGTTAAAATTTATATATGTCGAATGGGGCTTTGGTAGTTAATAATGTTAAAATGAGTACAGGTGTGCTGCCATTTATACTGCTCCGGCGATGATTAAAAGACGAATGGCTCTCACTAACTGAGTTCTGCTTTCAACAAACGTCTAAAAACAAATGAAGCGTACAACACACTATGAATATTAAAAAATATTCGTCCTTTGTTCCTTCAACTCGGTCACGTCACACATTTTGTACCAACACTTCGGCTCTCTTGACCAGAACACTCTTTATATCCCACACGACTGCCTATGAAAGCTCTAAGGTGGTCCTCGTCCAAGCTTCCTAACAGTCGCGCCTTGTTCGTAACTTCTAGCATCAACCTTCTCACGGTCGAAGGAAACAAGACCCGTTTGCCCTTCGTACTCCCGGTAAATTATAGCTTCGTAAACAGTCTCTATAATCTCTAATTACCAAATTCTATGCACCTACATGCAGGTTTGGTCACGTATGAGTCTAGCATCAGACGTCTAAGATAATACAGCATAATGGATCTCTTATTCCTATTACTCAAGATTGTCCATCATGAAATTAAGATCAGGAATTGCTCAAGCGGACTTGTCAAACGTGTTCAATTTTGCAGGAAGTATTTGCATTTCATTTAAAACTTGTTCCCAGAAACCAGCCTTAAATGAAACGGAACATATTTCGAAGTCCTTAAATGAATCGTAAAGTAATATAGAATACTTATTATTGTCATCATGAGAGGTAGATATATGACTGAAGCGAGTAGATGCTTGAAAGCAGAAACACATCTCCTGTTATTCAAAAATAATAAAAGCAGCAAGTGTCAGTGACTATGAGTGTTTATTCGAGAGTAAACTATTGCCATTGGCATGCGCTGTACTCGAATTAACATAATAGAAAGAACAGCAACTCTGCAAGATGTTACGCTGATCAAACTTCGGTTGTCAGTCCCGAAGTGAGGGCGATATTGGCTGGGTGTCGCCGGACGAGAACGTCAAGATCTGACATGCTTTGTTTATGGAAAACGAGGGATTTTGTCGCGGGAATTCTTTCAATTCAACCCTTTTATTGAATTAGAGTATCGACGAGTGATTTGAATTATCGAAAAATTCATCGCTACGCTGACCATTCGATTAAAATGCAAGATAAACCAACCAGTTCATTAAGGCACCAGAGGAGTGATAGACTTAATTACCGTGTTGTGCGACACGTGCATAGATTATATTATTTCAAATACTACGTGGAATTGAGAATTAACATAACATACCAATAATAATTCAACCTAAATTACTACATAGAATTGAAGAACATTATTGTTTCAGCACGATAATCAACTATCTTCTGGGTGGATCACATCGTCGTACTAATATTCAACAGTAGCGTTGAAACCTGTCATTGGGGTGTTTTGTAGTGACTCCAGTCCACTTCTCATGCCATCAATTCTAGCAAACGACAAAATTTCTGTTGTTAACTCCCCAAACGTCTATTGGCAAATTATGAAATTACTTCCAAGTTATTCAAGTCAAATTAACCTGTTTAAGTTCCAGAGGTGGGCAGTAGCGCGCTACATGTAGCGGCCGCTACTAGCGGCCGCTACATTTTCAGTAGCGGTAGCGGTAGCGGCTCTACATTTAAGGCAATGTAGCGGTAGCGGTAGCGCCCGCTACATATTTAAGTAGCGATTTGTAGCGGTAGCGGTAGCGCCCGCTACATTTAGAGCATGTAGCGGTAGCGGTAGCGCCGCTACATTTCCAAGTAGCGCTGCCCAGCTCTGTTAAGTTCCTAATGTTTACAATTGTGTTATTATTTAAATGTTCGATCAAAAAATTCTCTAAAGTTAATTCTTGAGCACGAATAACTTAATACATAAATAATTATTATTTTCGAATAATGATAATAATTTCTCTCTTCCCATCGCGCTGATACGACAAACCGTGTAAACGATCACTTGGCGAGTCTTCATTTCAGTTACTGTCCTCTTATCTCTTTATCATTCATCGCCATGACCATCTGAGGGTTGACAACACCATGCAGTTTCAGATGGACATTCCACCAGTTAATACTCGCACTATAGTTTCTCCGTGGAATGAGACGAAATTCTTCTGATTAAATGGTTGGATATATCCCTCTATAGTCTACAGATATAAAAATTATTCTAAATCTGTAATTGATTGGAGCAACTTAATATCAACTAATAAATTATAACCTCATCGAGTTAATATATCAATACTATGAATCCAGCAATTCAGATTTTAAATAATTAGGCTTTTAAGCTCAATGCTATTCAACGAGAGTTGAATATAGAGCATCAGATTATTTCACATTAAAAAAAAGATGAGTAGGAAGAGCATCAATCACTATGCTGCTAAATTCCCTTTAAAGTAGTGTAATGTCCATGCAATTGAAACTTATTCGGATGAAAGCATATACGAGTGAAATCGCAAATCTAAGAAAGATTGAATACACAAATAGGACTGGTAGAATATTTTGTACAACTTCAAAACATACGTGCAATTAATGATAGTCTATCTTCTACTAGTACTGCTCAAACCAACTAGCTGCGGGAAATACTTGCTCGAGAAACCACTTGCTTTGTGAAGGTTACTAATTTATCCTGTTCACGAAGTTCATTCATTAAGGAGTACAGAAAATCATTAATAGTCTTCTTTTTATTGCAAAAATTACAAACCTGAAAAGAAAAACAATGTGAAAGCTTTCGACTGCAGGTGAAACTAGATGAATAACAAATAGTTGTATGATTGACAAGCCGTTCGCTAACTCAATAAACAAAATCAGTCACCGTATTCATGACAAAGGTGCCATGTGTGACACATGCGAGCAAGACGCAAGTGTCACTTGAGTGTCAACTAATTATACAGAAGTTTTACAGCTTCCAAAGCGACTTGATTTAATTACAATTGTAAAAGAATCTCTCAATTGATATGAATACGCTGACCTGGACGTCCCACAATATTTCAGCATCACTTGACATTAGACCGTTTGGATGCTATTTGTCTCCATAGGCTGCATTATCACAAGTGATTCGATGTCAACTTCGGTTGATAATCCATGAGCCCGAGCAAAACTCATTTAACCATGGCATGTTCTACGTGTCGCACACAAAGGAACAAGAGCGCTCAGCTTGACAATAGTTAAATAACGTTTCAAACTTTATAGGCAACTTGTCAGATTAATATATTGCTAATAACTGATATTTTAACCGAAATTCGTCGCGTTCAGTCGAAAGTACTTACGAACATCGAAGTCAATGTCATGAATACAAAGCGTGAGGATCCTGACAATCACACGTGAGGATTAAGTCTTTACACGTGCCTTAAAAGATTAGAATTGAAATCATTTTCTCGAGCTTACTATTGTTCAGAGAATTGGTCTGTTGCTTGTATTATTACAACACAAAACCATGAAACATAAGATTTATGCTATTTTGTTTCCATCCTGGATAATATAATTTTTTTCGCATTTACGATTAAGATTTTGATGACTAACTTGTAGATTCAAAAGAAGCCAATGAGGCATCACGTATCCTGTATCCACAAGTTTGTCCTTTTTTTTAACAATGGCGTGGTTGCAGTCGGACGACAATGGAGTTTGAACGTTGGATATTTTAACTAAGAGGTAAATTGTTTGATATAGTTAACATAATTGCATAATTGTAACACCGGCACTACAACATTACAATGAGAGCTAAGTAATATTTACCTGGGTGCTATATACAAAATATAGGGAAGTGTTCTTATGTACATGTAACATTATGCTTATTTTAGGTTTAAGCGAAACCACATCAAGAATATTTCGATGCAAATACTCTTACCAGATGAAAACACTCGCTTTAAAAATTAATAGGAATGCGTATTCACAGGTTTACCCGCATAAATAAATGTTTTTTCAGATAAGCAAATGGGATCATTGGATTCGAGCAGGGCATCAAGGAGCGGTCGCTCCTAAAAGGAAGTATAAAAGTCCTGCAAATAAAGACGGCTGGTTACTTTAGTTCTTTCGCCAGCCCAGGGTCGTTTTGCCAGCTCAATGTCAGTAAAATTGAACACAAGTAGAATCGGGAGAGAAGTGGCGTAAAAAGCAAAGATTATGTCCTCGACACATGAAGCTACGGTTTTCTTAGATAATAATCAATACTTCATAATTATCAAGCAACAAAATAGCTATTGGAATACAAAGTCCCAAACCTATCATCATCTCGTACACGAACACAATTCTGTTTCAAACAACAAACAAAAATATCCCAAAGTAAGTCATGTCTGTCTTAATTGGAACCGCCGAGCACAAGCGTTTTAGTGAATTTACCGCTCGTTAAATGAGCATGGAATCGTCTTAGTATCTATGCTTTGGTGAACTGCCAGAGATTTGAGCCAATGTTAGGCGCGAGGCTCGCATAACTACAATTATAGTGACAATCAAAGAAGTGCACAGGACAATCTTCGATGAAAAAATACTGCATCATGTGCTTCATTGTCAACAGCTTGTGCAAAAACAATACGGAAGCAAATGCATAGTGAACACAAGTGCAAAAACTGTCCCCACGTACACGACAGTTCAAGAAAAAGTTCTACCAAAATATCGGTAGATGCATAACACTGAGAACTGTCGCAGCGCTCAGTAGTGGAGCTCAGTACCATTACGTACGCAAAGCAGTGCGAAAGTTAACCATACAACAGGAGACGAGAGGACCAGAAATACGAACGACTTGATATGTCCAGCCCAGCATACTATTCAGTGCTGAGCGTGAGCATAAAAGTGCAATGATGTTTTGACTACACACATTTTTCGTCGTATCTAATTGATCTGACAAATGCAAGTATAGTTGATTTCAAGGTCCATCCGCGTCAACGGCACTCTCTTCATCCAGAAATAAACCCACGTTAAAAATTTATAAGAAAGAATTGATGAATTTATGGAAAAGCAGTTCCGTTATCTTCCTGAACTCTGACACGACTTGAGTAGAAAAAGGACGCAATTAATAAACAAATTCCAATGTTTATGAAAAGCGACTAATTCTGGTGGATAAGAAAGTAGACACGCGTGTGACACAGAGTTTCAGGGAGAGTTGATTGAAAAGTAAATTCATGCTGAATTCGGAAAATTGTTCTTATTGCATCTTATATTCAATTGCTAGGGTAAGCTTTAGAACTTCTACCACAAATTTCTTTAAAATCTCAACGAATTCACAAAAATCGGTTATGGGGCGAAGTCGTTCTTCAATGAGGTTTTCACTAAAGAATATGCATTTTCGCAGAAGAAAATATGACATATTTTTCCGCATCTACGTACAACTTGGAAGAATTTATAATTGAAAGTTATCGATTCAAAGCAATAACAAAATCAAATCGCGTTGATAGTGCGAAATTGGGCAAAAATATTGAGATTATCTAAAGGAACACTGGGTGACAATTTGATAGAAATGAACTTTGCTTAAATCTTCATTTATTATTATTTATGCGAATATTAATCATCAAGCAATACCTCATGGTTCTCTACTGAAAATAAAATCCATGAAAATATAATATCCCGACACGACATGTATCATTAATACGCGCTCGACTGGCTCTTGTATATTTACGGTGCCAAACTTCAAACACACACACACTGTGACAGAGTTATACAAGATGAGCTACAACCAAGTTACTGTAGCTCAAAAAACTTTCCACTCGCTTTGCAGGCATTATAAATTCATTACAATGACATGAAAGCAAGTTAAGATTATATTTTCTTACAATAAATAATCAGGCTTCGCTCCTTCACAACTGCCACGTGAAACAGTAAATCTCAACCTTCTTTGGCCATGGCTTCTGCACGCAGACGCATGAAGAGGCGTAATGCAATACACTAGTAATTATCCACGATTTTTGATCCTTCAATTAGTCACTTAAGGTCTAACTGTAACTACAATGACGTCATCAATATGATGACAGTCATGATCAACGAGTATATGAGATGTCCTAACGTACGGGTTTAAAATCACGTGTGATTCAGGTAGGGGTCGAAATTGACTACTGGAAGAGGGTAGCAACACGAGCAGAAAACAGATTCATAATTATTTTGCTGTACTCAATGAGGAAATAAATTTCAAGACCGACCGCAGTTAGAGGAAGCCGGTTTAATTAATGCAAGAAGCTGCACGGGCGGTGCAGGTGGAGCTTTGCTCTTGGTCTGTAATGTTGACACAGCCGAGCATGACGGCGCAATGAAGCCAAAATTAATAACTCTGCTAGCGGGATGAGACTTGCATTAAAGCGCAGTAAATATTAGTCTCTCTAACTATAAATTTAAATGTATTCCGAGATAGCTACGCAGTGCACTTACGTACCTGATATACGAGTATTTACTATACAGGATGGAAGATCTTCAGGAGGATTATCAATTAGGTTATCGTCGATGGTGATGAACATCACACCTACGAGTCTGAGCGCTAAGTTAAAGGACATTCAATTTCAATGAGATTCTCAGGAAATAATTGTGCGTCAAGATAAGACTTGTTATATTCATAAAGCTGACAGGCTGATATCGGCCACATTTTATAATTTGATGCCCTGAGGAGTGATGAGTAAATTCAACAGCTAAAAGTTTTTAGTTATTCTGACGCAGGAAGTTCGGCCGTAACTTGTATCTTATCTTTGAATGAGGTCTTATTGCGACTGAAAAGCGTGCATAGATTTGAAAATGCCAATTACTTTAAATAAAACTGAAGAAAAATTTAAATGCATATTTCCACTCACCTAACAATAAGATTTTAATCTCAATAATGAAGTAGAAATCTTGGGACTTTAGATATAGCAAATGTAATGGGTTCAATTTCTTTCGCATCATCAGTAGAAAAGCTCAGATAAATCGTACTGCAAACCATTCAAGTTATGCACTTCCAAGCTCAGAAACTTTCATACGATGTATTGCAACAATCAACGTACGTATTATCTTCTCGTCACATTCAACAGAAATTAGATCTTCTCATCACCATGTGACGCTGTAAGGCTCGTCATGGCCTGACGGTACACGGCCACCTTCTCTTGCTGCAATGAGTGACTTAAGAGGAATAGCTTAGCAAGATTTCATTTAGCAAAATATTGCTATTTTGGTGAATAAAAAAAAACATATTAATTATTGAGAAGTTACAGGCAGATGGTTATAAAAATATTTAGAAACATATGCATGGCTGTAGCTTTGCGAGCGAAGTTAAAAAATATATCAATATGAAAGATAATAATGAGTTTTTTGGAGCGAAAAATTATAAATCCCACGCGGCTTAGTAATAAAAACAAAGATTGTATTTTTAATATGATAACTAAATAAATGTGTACGATATACATATGCCGAAATTCGTTATATATTTCTTCTAATTTGTCTAAACTATAGTAAGCACGACGTGTTATTTACGATGTTCCTGTAAGATGATGCAAAAAACATTTGTCTACGTATTTTATCTCAGCGGGAATATAGTTGTTTACCCTGACCTGTTTACGTTGCAAGCATGAATGGTGGTCACGAGTCATCATAGTTAAGATAAGACAATGACAATGCAAATCACAACGGATCAATGTTATTCAATGGGATATTTTAAGTACATTTTGAAACTTTAGGCTCGACTTAGTGAACACGAGCCCTTTTTTTATTAAAATAATGAGGATAAACAAATGAAAGCTACAATTTGTCACGGAAAAGTTCGCTCCTAAACGCGCATTAGGATTCAAATATAAGCTCGATATCGGCACACATTTCTTTTCTGCACACACGTAGGTTTATTTAACAAAAAATCTTGCTTCTCTGCACAAAATACATTACCGTATTCAAATTACATTACATGACTTAAGGGAATGGCGCACATAACCAAGAGGTTACTTTAAGAGCCATCACCGCGGTAGCTGGAGTCTTTGAGGGTAAGAACTAAAGTACGGATTTGGTGGTGAGGAATGCGTAGCTTGGAAAGACTGTCGACCTCCTCATTCAAGCGCGTGCCTGTGAGGTCCGACTTCTGCATGGACTTGACGCCGATGGTGAGCTCGGTGCCCTGGGGCGGTGAGTCCTGCAGCCCTGAGCAGGCGTGAATCGATGACCGCACCGAGCACGCAGGACTCTGATTGTGGATGTGCATGAGGGCTCGCATGGAAGGCATCAGCCCAGGGTACTGAGGAACGGGCAAGATTTTCATGCCCAATAAATGAAGAGAACACGGTAGCGGCCGGGAGATGAAGTGGGCCCCGGCATTCAGCATGTGCGATTCCAGACCATCCGCAACGTACAAATCAACGGGATAGTTGAGTGCATTGGAGAGATAGTGAGCTCCGACGGACAATCGAGCCACTTCATCGCCTCCTCGTTCCGACTCTAGGTCCTCGATCAGCAGCCAGTGTCGGCCCATCGTCCTCTTTTGGTCAGTGACGCCTTCGCCCATGCCACGAGCGTCATCGTAGTTGGTTCTTCGCTCAACCATGACCTCCAGCCAGCCCTGCTGCCACGAGGCAGCACCTTGGCCGTGGTCGGTTAGAAGCGTCATTCTACGGGGACCATCCACAGGGGCCTCGTCCTCGATGAAGGCGGCCGTGGTGATGGGGAAGTAGTTCCCCTGAATACCAATCTTCTCGACCTTAACTCTCTTCTGCATGTGCAAGCCACTCTGGTCTGAGTAGAAGACGGGGTTCGCTCCGTTGTCGATGTCAGTACTGATCCTCATAAAGAGCTCCGTCTCTCTGTAGTTGGGAGGGAAGCCAGGTGTCTCAGTGCTGTTGTAGTGACTGGCAAAGTTGAAGATATTTTCGATGTAAATGGCTGACTGGAGGGGTTCTTGACTAGTATGGAATATGCGAGTAGTGTGCATGAGCGCTGCACCGAACATGACCGTCAACTCTGAGGCGACCGGACCGGAATGAATGAAAATACGTGGCCGGGCCCCAGCCAGCACGTCCTCTTCTGGATCCCTGGCGTTCGGGTCAGGCTGGAACAAATAAGCTCCAGACTTGAACTGGGCAGAAGGGTAAGCTGCGAATTTGAATGCTGTCTGAGTTACTTTTCCTGTCTTCTTATTGGTTACGGAACGCAGCATTCCTGTGGATCCATCAAATAATAGTTTCAAGCAGTCGCTGTCAATCTGAATGTCCCCAGGTAGCACATCTCGCGCGTCAAAGGGCGCTTTGTATCCTATAGGAGGGGAAGGTGCATAGTAATTCGAAAAAATGATGGCTTTGCGCTTGTCAGCATCCGCCGTGAGAGAATGATGAATGGTGTACGTGGCGAGACTAAGAGGGGGAAGGTCAGCCATAAAAAATACTTCGAACTGTTTGGTGAGCATAAGAAGTCCATTACCTGTATCATTCCACACCGGATTGATTTGGAAGAGAACATCATGGCCATGCTCATCAGTGAGTCGAAAATTAGTCGATGTCACGAGAATCTTAACAAGTTCGATCCTTTGTTGAGCCAGCGAATTAAAAATCACTATCTGTCGCATTTGCTTGTCGGTTATGATTGGTATTTTGTTGGGCCAACTATCATAAGAAGGACGTTCAAAATCAGGCTGCAGGTGCTCCAGAAAATTGGACTCCCGCTGAAGCGATGACAAAATACCGCGTGTCATAAGAAGGAACTCAGCACAGCGAGCCGACACGGCAATGGAGTCGTGGTAGCTAAGGAAAAGTTTTACGGCATAGTCGCGCATCACGATGGCTTTAGAGGTACCAGTAATGCCGTCATGATGCTGGAAGAGAGCGAGATTCTCTCTCGCCTTCACGAGCTTCTCGTAATCCTTCTCTAGCAGCTGAGCAACAGCGGTGATGCCAACCTCAGCGGCTCTCGCCCACGCCCACGTGTAGAGGATCTCTGCGGACCTCAGGACAGCTTGCAGCTGCCGGTCCAGGAGCTTGAAGAAAGGCCTGGTTGTGTAGTAGCCGCTCCAGTACGCGGGGCGTCCTTCAGTGAAGATATCGCTGTACACGAAGAAGTCGCCTTGCAAAGTCGGGAAGTCTTTCATGCGAGCTTTAACCTCTTTGAAGTAGTCCTTGACAGTACCCCACTCGATGGTCGCGTGGTACTTGCTGGGGTTGCTGTTGATGTGGTCAGCGAGCATTTGGTAGTTGGTGTACTGCTGGTCCCACTCGGTCGCGTGGTCGTACCTGAAGTCGTCGCCAATGGGGATGAGGACGACGTTGTGAGGGACCAGCGACCCCTGGCGACCGTACTGCTCCAGCAGCAGCTCAGCCTTCAGCTTGACGTTGCTCTCGTCGATGGGAAACGATTTGATCGAGTACTCAGTGTACTCGCCTGGCACCTGAAAGTGATATATAACAAAAATGAATGTAAGAAATATTAATAGTTAAAATATTTTGAAAATAATCTGATAGGCCGCGATGAGCAAATTTCTTTCCTCATCAAGATTTTTCAATCGTCATGTAGACAGCTGTTTATGGAAATTTTCATCGAAAAAAAATGGTAGGTCAATATTCAAGAAAGTATAGTACCTGCTGTTCACTTCCAAACGATTGTTCCAAAGACAGTCAATATATACAGTAAGTAAGGAATTTAATATAACATTGATAGGATGAAAGAATGTCAGGTAGTGGAGCTTCACCTTCCTGAAGTCATATTCCAGACAGATCTGCAGGTGCGGACCACACGAGTGTTTGATGCTGTAGATGTCGAATGGACGATTGTGCACGAGGATGTCCACGTCGCCGTCCGCATCCCACGTCTGGCGCCACTTGAAGTCGCCGAGTTGCTGCTCCGCCAGCCACTGCTTCCATGCGTAGTGGATGCGCTGGATGACCGTGCCTGAGATGGATGCCTCGTGCAGCAGGTACGGCACGGCCGCGCCGTGGCCGAACGGGTCGATGGACCAGCCGTGCGCAGGCTTAATGCCCAGGGTTCGGTTCAGCCACTGGTGGCCTGAACAATCGAAATTACGTATCACGAGCGGCAAATGGGATAAGAATTTTATCGTGTAATTAATCGCCCAAAGAAATGAGGATATGCAGCGATTCTCATTAAGGTTTGCTGTGGGGTTCCAAATGAGTAGTGTGCCGGGAGTTTCGAGAGGGTGCGGTATTCGATAAAATTCAATAATTTAGAACGGATCTATGAATTTTTTCATAGAAAATAGAGTATGAATTATCAAGCTTTCAAAGAAATAAATACAACCGCCTTTTAGCACAACATATTTCATCCAAAGAAAAATGAATCAATTTGAGTTTCGTGAGACTTCGAAGATTTGAAGTAATTAAACATCGAAAACTAAGTACAAATTTTATTGCCTCCCTTATAAAACCCAATGAATTTGATGAAATGTACCAACCCACATTATTTTTTAAGAAGAAGAAAAAAATTAAATGAAAGAAGCACGTTGTTTGCATTTCTTGTCGGTTAGGATTCAATTCAGGGTTGGCAATGATTAAATCAAAATGATTAAATCATGTGATTAAATCACTTAATTTTCATAAAAAAAAATCATGATTTTTTTATTTTTTCAATTTTTTTGATTTTTTCATATATTTAAAAATATTGAGTGGCAGTCTTTAATTTATATTGAGGTATTGTTATTCATGGTTAAGTATAAATGTACTATGAATGATAAATTGGTATATAAACTTGTTGCCTTTAGTGTGTATTAGGTTCCAATAAATGGAATGTTTTTGGTACAGAGGCATCAAGTGTGCAATACATTGTATGTAGCTAGCAGCTTAGCTAATTCTTATAAGGATAAGTAGTCTAACTATTTGACTATTTGTTATATATTGATTACAATATACAATTTAAATGTGTTAGCTAGCTTATACAGGGTGGGGCAGAACTGATTGAACAGTTTTGAGGCGAAATAATAGTAATGGAGGTACATAAAGAAGAAAGTTTATTTTCCTCAAGATAAGCAAAACATACCATTTAAAATACTTATGTTTTGAAAACAATATCAGGAAGATGGTGTCTGTTAGCTGCAACACACTATTGGAGTCGTTCTCGGAAGTTTCCTACAGCACGTTCACACATATGGCGAGGTATGGCCATAACCTCTGCAATAATCCGTTCCTTTAGCTGTGGTAGGGTGTGAGGGCGACTTCTGAACCCCTTTCTTTTAGATGTCCCCAAAGAAAGAAATCGCAAATGCTCAAATCAGGTGACCTCGCAGGCCACTGCAAATCACCCCTCAGAGACACCAGACGTCCGGGAAACATGCGTTTCAAAACATTGAGTAACATTTGGGCTGTGTGGGCCCCATCCTGCTGGAACCACAGGTCTCTCAATGCATCATTTTCAACAATGTTTTCCATCATGGGCTGCAAGAAATTTTGCAACATTGCAGCATAGCAATCGGAATTCACTGTCATGGTTACTCCCTCCTCTGAGAACGACTCCAATGCTAACCTCTAGGAAAATAAACTTTCTTCTTTATGTACCTCCATTACTCTTTTATTTTACCTCAAAACTGCTCAATCGGTTCTGCCCCACCCTGTATATTGAGAGGTTGAGATTGTATTGACCTTTTAGGCTATTAGAAAGATTTTCCACCCTAGTACGAGTATTCTAATTAAAATATTTAATTTCAGTCTTTAAATATGTGAATTTAAAAATTGAAACAAAACAATTACAATTATAAGACTATATAAAATAATTAAATGCAGTGAATGGATATAAAATATTTGAATTGTGCACATGTTTATTTCAAACAGTGTTAGCTTTTCTCATAACTTGAGTCTCGTTTCAAGTCGTATGAGGTTTGTTTGTTTATCGTTCAGTTTATGTTTAGTATTGGTTTATTGGTCTGAATTAAATGGGAACAGTGCAGTCAGTCACTCAGTCACTACTAGTCAGTATGTATAGAGGGTAGAGTCTGGTAGATTTATAGGACATAAAACTAGTAGATCTATTGATAGTGCTGTGCACTGTGCTATCAGCTACCTATCTGTTATGTGACTCTTCAATGTTTAGGAGTTCTGCATTCCTGAAGTGTTTTTGTATATTGAAGCAAGTTAAATGGTCAATATTTAGCTCATTACCTTGCTCCATACAAACTTTACAAAGCTAATGAATAGACTTATCAATAATTGTTTACCCAAAAATCCCTAACTGGTAAACACCACCTTGGCCTGTTGGCCATTATTGAAGGCAATAAGTGCCCTTTTTAGCCATCCATAATGATCCATATACTGTTATTGTTAGTAGGCTAATTGCAACATAAAAAAATAACACCTCAAAAAGACAAAAAAGCTGAAAAAATAAAAAAAATCGCCAACCCTGGGATTCATTATGAATGACAGAAAGCTGAAGAAATTAATCAACAAAAAAATTGTATAAAATATTCTACTGAAGAGATGACCGACCTATGACCATCTGGTCGACGAGGGCATAGAGGTGCGTGGAGGCCTCGTCAGGCATGACCCAGCCGCCCGTGAGCACCTCCAGCCGCCCCTCCTTCAGCAGGCTCAGCAGCTGGTGACGCATCGTCGGGTGCGCTCTGCCAGTAACATGCACTTATTTATTTAACATGATATGATTTTTTAAACATGATATGATTTTTAAACATATTTTTAAAACATGATATGACTTTTTAAACATATTTTTAAAAAATGATATGATTTTTTAAACATATTTTTTAAACATGATATGACTTTTTAAACATATTTTTTAAACATGATATGATTTTTTAAACATGATATGATTTTTTAAACATGATATAATTTTTTAAAAGATTATATTCAGAGATGATTGCTTATTGACCAGAGAGAGCTCAGGTGTATTAAAAAAAAAACTTTAAAGAAGATTATCGAAGTTTCAGGATGTATTTAGAGTTGACTTTGAATAATTTTTATGCGGGTAACAACTTTCTGGAGTAACAAAAATTTCAACGGATTTCTCATTCGAAATTCGTGAAACATAGATTTTAGGCATTCAGAGCGGAAATAGAGGACAAATGAAATTCTAAAATGCGCTGAAAGTTTTTTTTCCGAGTTTACATTCGCTTTTTTAGGCCACATTGAATCTTGCTTGACAATGTCCATCTGTGACGTCTGTTCTATCTTTTGACAAATTAAAAGCACAAAAATACAACTCAGGATTCACTGCAGTGAGTGACAGAGAGCGCATTTTCTCGTCGACGAAAACGTGAAGTCACGGACAGACAGACGGACGGACGGACATGACGAGCACAATAGCGCATTTTTCCATAAATGAGAAAATGCGCTAAAAATAAAAAAAAAATACTGGACGGAAGCAAGGAGAAAGATCCAAGAAGAGAACATATTGCGCAGCCAGGCTGAAGGCAGGCGATCGCGTCGCTAATTGAAGTAATGCATCACAAATCTGACACAAAATTCATGTCGCAAGTACAAATTCCCAGCGGCCTGTGCGAGCGCTGAAAATAAAATTTCGACATCAACAATAATGAAAACATTTCGCGCTGATGCGCCTTCATCCTCACGTCAGAATTGGGGAATTCTGCTCAATGGGAGATTGCAGGCGCGCCGCAATCCCCGCAATCTTGAAACAAAACACCGACACAACCAGACGCGCGCGGCGGAGAACAGACGCCCTTGGCTAAAATATATCTCAAGTAGTACACTTTTCTTTGAAACGGAATTTCCGAATTTAGCCCATTACACCGAAGATGATCACATACCGGTAATCCACGACTAAATTTATTTATACTCACACGGTGCATAAAAGTTTCGATGGATGATTTTAGGAGTTATTTCGCCTGGGTTTGGGAAACATCCACGACAGCTGTGACAGGATATTATCTTATCTTATCTTCAAACAAATCCATTACATTGCGCCAAGAACATACAACTTTCAATCGAACACTGTTGAACCAAAGTCTTTATAGAATACTGTTTTTCAACAGAGCAAAACTGCACTAGAGCGAGCGCGCTTGCAGCACCACCACAAAAGTTCCCGAGAATAATAGACCTAAGCAAGCCTCAGAGCAGCTTGGAGCATCAATAGACCTAAGCAAGCCTCAGAGCAGCTTGGAGCATCAATAGACCTAAGCAAGCCTCAGAGCAGCTTGGCAGCGAAACGAATAAGCGGGAGTCCAGATCAAACCGCACGCCATGAATTGATTTGAATTCGGTCGAATAGCAATTCAAGTTCGATAAAGCTTGATTTGTTTCTTAAGGAAAATTGGAAATCTAACTCGAAGCTTTAGGAGCTTTGTCATTGACTCAGAGAGGTGATTGAGATAAATGAGACTATTCTTGTACAACGCTTTAGCGAGAACACGTACGAAAGCACATCAACTTAAGCGATGAAAGCTTCAGAATCGGGTAATTCCAAAGAAAATGAATAAAAATAAAATGAATAACTAGCAAGAAGATAGGGTATGAAAATATTTTAGGTGAGAAAACACCTATTTTGTTTTAAATATCTAGCGGGATTAAATAAATTCTTAAATTAAGTCAGCTTGACTCCCAGCTTGATCGATACATCGCGAATGACCTACAAGTCACAAGAATGATTTTTGTTTCAGTAAATTCGAATATGACATGAAAACTTGGAAAATTTCATGCGAAAAGACCGTACTATTCATACGTAAAACAATATTCACTAGACATCAACGCATACGACGACACCAGTGCACGCACAATGGCATCGTCGTCACAACTGCCCGTTCAAGGTATACCAGCTGCCATGCTGAGCAATGAACGCACTTAAACTCTGTTTTTAAATCGTAATTCTTCTTTAGTAATGCAAGTTCCATAAGTTTCAACAGGAAACAAGGAGTAAATCTTTTCGTGTATGCCCTCCGTGTTCATCGAGAAGTATTGAGGGATTTAATTGCCGCTTGACAATTCCACATTTTATGTGCCACCGAAACTATATATTTCGGAAGGTCTGTCGCAAAACTTCAGATAACAAACTCTCCATGAAATCGATTGGACTGAAACTTTGACAATAACAGTTATTTTAACCTCAAGTTATAAATCAGGTGAGACGACACAAGTTTTATAATTTAACGCAGCTAAAAAATACGAACACATCAAATTAGTATTAGTATTTCGAGTTCAGTTAAATTATTGATAATAATTTAATGTACATAGATTGCAATACAACAAAGGCGATCTCTGCATGATCAATGAGCTAGCGAGCATACACTCAAAGAAATGAGAGTCATAATACAGATAGCGACCTTATGTCCTTGTGTCATGACCCAGTTTGGCCCTTTTTAATGGCGTATCACTCAGTATTCGCTCATTGCTATGTGTAAGACAATAGGACCCATTCATGTTTCGTAGTGCAGAATCTAACCCTTCTCTTATGAACGTCACATTTACTACATATTCCTTGCTCAACAGTCATGATGAAAAAGCTCAACAGGAAACCTTACCTTTCATACCAGAGCGTGAGGAAAGACACCTCGGCCCACACGAAAGTCATTTTTGGGTAGAGCATGAGTTTGGTGACCATGTTCTGCAGGATCTTCGAGCTCTGCTGGAAGAAATATTCTTCGTAGGTCTTCAGCCATCCAGGGTCGTTGTGCGAGTGAGGCATCAGGAATACCTGCCGACAATCAAACCTAAGTTAATCAGAAAGCATTATCAGAAAACAAACATAATAAAGGAAATAAAAACTTTGAGTTTATTTAAACATCATTGCTGTTTGTGCGAAGCAATTGGTATAAACAAGGTATTGCGTAAACCCGTTCCTTCTATTGAATTTCATTTAGACGTTCATGTTTCTTTCTTCAGGCTGAGGGTGTATACAGGCCACGCAACGGTCGAGATCCAGGCTGATAGGCTACTAGGAATGCGATGAAGGCTGCTGCTCCAGCCAATTAAGATTTGACTGCATTCCTCGACGAAGTAAACGGCCCGAGGCTCAAAGCTCGCTCTGCCCCCAACCTACTTCGCCTTGTCATGTGATGTACGGTTAGAGAAATGATAGTTTTTGAAGCAATTAGGGAGTGGGACTAAATGAATGTAATTTCACAGAGAAAAAAGTCAGGCGGCAACCACAAAACGAAATATAATTCATGAAATATCGAAAAAAAGGAAAATTAAAAGTTAATGAAAAAGAAGACATAACTATGGGGACGCCTGTCGGTGACCACCACTGCCGTGCTTCGAATGGACTATCATGATGCCTTCCCTGAAGAACGTAGCCTATTACACAACTTGACTGTAACATTATCAGCCGCACGCCACCAGACAGATCACATCCATTGAATTAGATCAATCAGCCAACAGGAAAATATGCCTGGCGTCGTATGGCCCAGCGTCGTCTGCCAACACGCGAAAAAATTTTACACCACCCGGACGGAGCGCGCCGGAGCCGTCCGTATCTGTCCCGTGTGTCGAACCAGCCCACGGTCGAACGGCCACGCGTCGTACGACGATAAATTTTGGAACAGAACTATGCTATCTGGAACCTAACCCCAGATGCAGTGAGCTAAAAGTTACGTAACTTAGCGAAGCTGCGGAAGTCACTCGCTGGCGGACGATAGAGTTTGGAACAGAACGATGCTTTCTGAAACCTAACCCCGGATGTTGAGCTAAAAGTGACGGTCTGGTGGTGCACGGCAGGATGCATGCAGTTCCACTGGCGACCCGGGCTGGATGGTCACAGTCCGTTGTCCGCAAGTTACAATTCGAGCTAAAGTCAGGGTATGAAGTGATGATTCGATGCAACGTTCAGTGGTGCATAACCATTACTGTCTGGGCTATTCGCTTCAGAATATGGTGGCGTAAAGCTCCTAATATTTAAAGCAAGATGATGTCATGGGCTGGTTACCGACGGTTGGCTTAATCCGTGGCTGATTGGTGGTCATCCGGAAATATGCTAGGCGTTCCTTTCAAGGCTGATTGGTGCACAAATTTGGTGGTTCACGGCTGCGTACCCATAACTATGAACGTAAAAACTGCCTATAATAGCATATAAGGTGCTTGTACACGGGGATAGTGCTGACGGCTAGTAAATCTGGCTAGTGACGGTCGCTTGGTGACTATCCGGCTAGTAAGCCTGTACACACGAGAGTAGAAGGTGACGCTATCTTCTCGTTCGCGCCCGCCAGTGAGTCGTTAGAAACCGTCGAGTGAGGTCTGTGAAGATGGATAGTGTGATCACCTTCAACAACTCGAGCCTGTACGTCTTTTTTATACTCCATATTCTAGCCCTTAAAAATACAGCGTCGGGAACAACTTAACCCTGACTAATAAGGTCTTCTTTTCGTTTCAAAATACTCGTTTCTCTCTTCATTTTGTTGGAGTAACCATCATGGCAAACATTATACTTTAATTCATATTTTTGGAATATTTCAAAGAATAATTGCATATCGTCTGGAATTCACTTTGTTGGATTCCTCTTAGAAACATTATCGTTCAAACAAGCCATGATTCACGTGACCCAAGATACTTCACAGGAGCGGCACAGATGCTCTCACCATGGCTGCATCAGCGCTACTAGCCACTTCTCCGGCCAAGATATCAACACATCGTTGTCTCTCTCGGCCGCGCCTCGGGCACTTGCCGGCGCATGCCTCTGAAGCGGCTGAACACGAGTACACGAGGCTAGTAGCGTGGACAGTTCAAGCGCCGGATGAACTAGCGGCTAGTACTATCCCTGTGTACAGGCACCTATAGCCACCAGGGTGCGTGTTATTCATATATTGTGGTGAAGCACTTTGCATAAAGCGAAAAAAGAACCAATTCACAAAGATCTAAAAAATGGCGAATAACATTTACCTAATACAGTAATGGGAAGGCCTCAAATGTTATAGTACAGCCGTACAAAATTTGTTTCATTAAAAGGGATAGGCGAGCATGTATTATGCTGACGATAAGTAGCAACCAACTTAGCGGTACATACGAAGCATATAATTAATCTCGGATAAATTATGATCAAATAAAATAGACTATCTTAATAACACACAGGATTACAGTTCTAATGCTTGGGTAGCCATGATGGAGATAAGTGTTAAAATTTTTAACACACAGGATTAATGTGAACATGGAATTATCGCATATAGATATTATCTTCGTTGAATAATGATTCCCGTGAAAGCAGCGAGCTGCACGCACTTGCTATCACCACGCTGCCACGGAGGTCACGCAATGTTCAGACGCAGTCAAGAGTAAAGCTCAAGAGCTCGATCAAGGCTCAGAAAATTGCACGCGGAGGCAAGACCTGCAGTTCTCAATTGCAGCTTCGCTCTGCAGACAAATTGAATTAAACTTTGCGAGCACAAAAACTTTCGGGAGTCCGCCAGAATATCTAGGAGTTCGAAGTGTAGGCATCGAGTTAGGGGCAGCGGTAGTGAGCGGACTGCTAATAAAAGAAAATCTCTGGCTTTTAAGGGGACCGACTACCCTCCGGAAAAACTTCTACAGTTATTATCCGATCATCATGAAACTTCACATACATACGTAAAACGTAAAAAAATAGCATTTTGCTCCTATGAATTTTTCGAAAAAATGGATAGAAAACGTGAAATTCATAGAAAACGGCTAAAAAGGGGTACTTTAGAAAATCTATCTCCTCCTACAAATATCATCCTACAACATCGAGACACATATCATTCGGTTAGTAAGGACCATACCTATGGATTTGATGATCATTTTTCTCATTTTCCCCTTAGTTTTCTTTTTATGCGCGTTTTATCCCATTTTTCTCATTTTTTATCATTTTTCCCTCCTCTCTCCCCTTCTCCCCCATATAAAAAATGAACCAGACAGAAATTCAAAAAAATTATCATCAGTTCTATAGGTATGGTCTTTACGAATCGAATGGTATATGTCTCATTGCTGTAGCTTGAAAACTGTAGGAGGAGATAGGTTTGCCGTGCAACCAATCGGAGGTTTTCAGGACGCCCAAAAAACTGCCGGGCGGCACGTAAAATGACGTAAAAGAGTCGTAACGTAGCCAACATACCCGCAACCAAGCCTTAAAACTAAGTGAGGAAGGCATAGAGCGAGTGGCTGCACACCTTTCACCTCGCTGTCATGATGGGCACTGAAAGACCTGGCTGCATCTGGCAGTATATCAAGTCATGCCCCGTAATTAATGCCTTAGGAATTTGTTAAGGCCTGTTCCTTTTTAGTGTGTCCACCCTTCTAATTAATCCCATAGGCTTTACTGAAGGGCTCTAAAAACTCCCTCCCTTCGGGGGGCTGTTACGAAATCATTTTTCGACGTAGAGGGATGATTCTGGTACGGTTGGATGCGTCAAAAACTAAGCTTTAAGATGAGCACAAAAACCGGAAAACGCCATAATTGAAAATTTTAGGGTAGTCGGTCCCCTTAAATCGGATAACACTATTAGTATATAATGTTGAAGTTAAAATAAATTCATGTCATTTGTAGAAAATAAGAAGATAACGAAAACATAGGACGGGATATTTTGAGATCTTACATCAAATCTAGCACGCTCGGGAAATTTTGAAACACCTACCTGTATATTGCATTGAAAACTGTACTCTACTGTATATTGCATTGAAAAAGAAGCCTTAATTAATTAGAGATTAATTAGAGATGTATATTTATGAGGCACCTTTCCATTATCACGATAATGAGTGCAATGGTTAAGGAAGCCAAATCAAGCTATTTATTATTTACTAGGAAAGTCTCTCAAATAATATTAATGCAATGAACTCAATAACAGAGATGAATCCTTTACAAGCAAACGGTTAAATGAGTTCAATTAACACAGTAAGGCATTGGATCTGTGGCATGAAACCTGATTAACGTGACGAGCCGAACTTATAATTAAGCGCTCTTGGTGCCTGGAACACACGTGTAGTGATCATTGGTCACGTCAAGCGCCCCCAACAGACTCATACTGAACTCCTTCGTTGTCATGCGGACTTATTTTTACTACACAAACGTTAATTTAATTGAAACCATCTTGCAACTGATAGAATTGATGAATTAGTTAATCAATTTCGATTAGAAATAATTACAGATTCATTCGTTATAAGTATCAGGCGGCTTCGACTACGTTAAAAATTTATTAAATCCCTAATTCCCCCTAGATTTAATTCTAAAAATTACTTTTAGAGGATAAAAAAGGAGAAAAGGAATTCACGGCTTTTAAATCTAACATTAGACTACATCGGTAACCTTATAGAGAATTAACACGTGTGGTGATGTTTTATTGTAATAAAGTGCGACGGTAACGTCGTAGACTAATAAACCCCGGAAAGCTAAAAACTTGATCCTAAAATATAGCAGTGTCAAAGACGTGCCGTAAAATGTGGATTCATCTCGCCCAACCTTGGAGGAGAATTTCAATTTAACAATCTCAAGCAAAGAGTTCGGCCGTGATTGATTATTCCCGGAACCAAAAAACTGGATGAGATCATTTAGATGCGCTGCAAGAATATCTACAATGACGGGATTCAATTGGGTAGAGTGCAATTCACGATGGATACTCAGGCAGAAAAGCTGTCTAAATTATGGAGGCTCAGCGTCGAGCTGCCGTGCAAAGTCTTAGGCGGTCTTCAAGGCAACCAAGTCTCTCCTCAGAGCCTCGAAAGCTCATTAAATCTTACGATAAGAAAATGAGCATCCCATTACTCACAGAAGCCAAAGTTTGAGGTTGGCTCTCGCAAGACCTCGCTAATTGAGGCGCTCCAGCGCGCGCCGCAGCGTGTGGCAAGCGCCAGTCACGGCTATACGAGGGCTAACCGAAATATGATGCTGGAAATGCTGGGTATGCAGGAGACCAGCCGCCTTATAGTTAACGCTCAGCTCCATCGCCCGTTTGGTGGCCAAGCACATTAAGCCGGCAGCATCTCCTGGTCAATGGTGTGGCAACAGTTACAATTTTCAGACACGAAACGCAATGAACGAAAAGCAAGCAGAGGAAAAGAGGGAAGTCCGAAACTAAAACGAATAGCCTTGGTAAGTTGTTACCGTCTGCATTATGCCCGAAGGAACCGGCATTAATATCTGAAGCACTTTGAAAATAAATCCTGCCATTGGAATGCTCTTCAATTAGTGGAAAAAAATAACGAAAATAACGGTCAAAAATCAGCCAAAATTCCTTGCAAGCATAATTTGGAAAATTCTAATCCTGAGAATTTAAACACGTGCTATATCCGGGGCAGGGAGGAGAGGGCAGGGAGGTGAGGGCAGGGAGGTGAGGGCAGGGAGGTGAGGGCAGGGGAGGTGAGGGCAGGGAGGTGAGGGCAGGGAGGTGAGGGCAGGGAGGTGAGGGTAGGAACTAACGAGAGGGCAAGTCACACGGACGTGTTTCATCAGGCTGAGTGGACGTGGGTTGTGGCATATTAGATGGCCTCTGTATCCGTGCGGGATCAAGTCCACAGTTCACTAACTGGAGGCATACAAAAGTGGATACAAAAAGACAATGCTCGTAGAATAAAGCTTGAAGCGTCCTATAAAATTCTTAAAATAAAGATATAATGACTAAAGAAACTTATAAGTAATTGAAAAGCCTAATGTGGAAAAAGTATCTTCTAGTGCGTATTAAAGCCTTGTACGAAACTTGCGTAGATTTTATAGTGATCTAACTTGATACTTGTATTTATACCACGGTACCGTACCGCACCGTGATATTTGTATCTATTCTCATGAAGGTTTTTAGGCCAGCATTTCAGTTCAACAGTTTCTGCATCATCAGATCGATAAAAATTCCCCAGGATGGAGCCACTCATAGATGGGCCATTGGCAAGATGTTGAGGCTAATATGAATAAATTTATGGTTATGGCCGCACTCTTGCCGGACAAGAAACTCCGTTTAGTCAAGATCCAGCGCTAATCTTTCCACGGGTCAGACAGTTTATTATTTATTGGGGGGCTCAGGTCAGCACATCTCTAACCGGGATAATGGGCAATTATAGCGGCACTTAAGAAGTTGGGTCTCCATGACACGAACACACTTAGGACCATTAGGATCCTTAAGTCCTTAATGGAAGTCCGTGAAATTGTGGCGGAATTGCGACACATGGAAATACTTAAAACCGAAGAATACGGGCAGGATATTCACGTTAGATATTCTTAGTCAGCCGAGGAACAGGAAATTCGCAACGGGAAAAATATCGTTTGTATACAAGTGAAAATTTTCGTTATGAAAAGGTTTCAATACAGAAGTTCACAAAGTTTATGGAATTGAAAGAAGGGTAGATATAGTCAGTAAAAGTAAACGATGCGATCAACGCTAATTAATGTGATGAGTGAAGCTTAACTTGAGGGCACATCATTTCAAAAACTTCCTTGTGCCACAGTGCATGAAAGCCAAGGCGAAAATCAGTACAGCAAGTAAGCGAGGATCGTGAAAATGAAGCCTCGCCGACTTGTTGCATTCTGTTATCGACCAACTTGAAGAATTGGTTTCCTGACTACCTGCAAGTTCGCAGGTAGTGAAAGTTAGAGGGGCACTCACAACACGTCAGAGATTTGACAAATTCTGACTCATCGCCGAGCGCGGAATTACAGGACGGCAAAACAGAGTACAGCTTGGGGCAGCCGCAGTGATGAGGAAGCTACGAAGTTAGGTAATGACGAGCGTGATGTGCCTCACTTCTGCCTCAACACACCCTCTGCTGCCTCGTCTCCCTCATTTCTACCTCGTATTTGGTCGCGAGGCATCGTCTCCATCAGTTCTGCTTCGTCTAATGTACTCCAGGTCTTCTTAAGCCGTCAAAGCCTCGTCTATGCCGCCATTGCACCTCTCCAGAGCCTGGTTTGTGCCAGTACTGCCTTGCTCACACCACTCTTGCCTTGCCAACGCCACTTATACTGGTACAACTTAGGCCCCTTTCACACAGGGCAGTAGATACTGCCGCGTCAAAAATGCCGCGGCAGTATTTACTGCGCAATCTTTCACACGAGGCGCTTTTTACTGCTGGGATCTATCAGTCTTGCAGTGCTTTATGCTTCATCAGTCCATCTCTATGTTTATGTAACAATATTTCTTTATGAAATACTGTATATATCTATGTGAGAATGATGTAAATACATCTCTATGGAAATACCTATATATTTTATGGAAAATATATCTTTTATAAAATATATCTCTATCACTTCAAGGAAATATATATTTAACAATGTATATCTTTATGTTTATGTAACAATATTTATGTACTAAAATACGGCCCCACTGTCTGCTGGGATCTGGCGTCAAAAAACCGCCCAGTGTGAAAGATTACATTGAATACCATTGCAAGCTAAACTGCGCGACAAATCTACTGCCGCAGTTTTAGCAGGACAGACGCTGACGTCAGGCGTCAAGTTCTACGCCGCAGTAAAAGCAGTCGTGTGTGAACAGCAGTACACATTTCGTATGTCCGCTAAGGTTCGGCAGTAAATACTGTCGGACGCTGGCAGTATTTACTGCCCTGTGTGAAAGGGGCCTTAGAAGTACCTCCGGGCCTAGGTTATTTCTACTTGGCCTACGCCTCTCTTGCCTGGCCTATGCCACTCTTGCCATGACCTACGCCCTCCTGCCAGATCTACGCCACTCCAGCCCTGGCCTTTCCCCCACGCAGTGAAGATCAGATGTCAGGCGCCAGACTGTGGATGACGTAACAGGCGTGGCAGTGTAATCAGTAGCTATGCCTCGCAGCATCCAGTGTATTACATCAGCTGGGCGATGTGTTCCAAATATTCGTTCGGTCCAAATATTCGTTCGGTAGTCGAACTTGATTCTTCGGTGATGCTTCATTGTAATATTTCCGACACCCTAGTAATTCCCCAGAAATTTGAAACTGATGCGTATCAACAGTAACTGGAATTAAACTGGACGAGATATGTTCCGTAACGAAGGCAGTATACGTTTGTGTGTAGATCGCACTCACTTGCGTTAATTTCGAAGAGTTCTGCAAAGCACCAGAATAGGAGGCACATTTATTTCAAAATTATACTACGATATGTGTACGCCATAAAATGGTCTGTACGCACCAAATAATTGGACGCTTGCAAGTGTTGGAGATTCATGCGACTGATTGTGATTCAAGTTCGTACAGAAACGTAGCTAAAATAAATTAGTCAGCGGTAATGCCTAATTATGGAAATTATACTCAACTTCTAGTCGGAGTCGAGTGAACTAAGCGATAAAACTCTCCAAGTTCGTCCGGTTAAATTTAAAACTTCCTAATGAGAGTCCTTACTCTTAAGTCATTTCATTGTAAACCCGCTTCCGAATTGTAAAAGATTTTGCTCAAGTTCGTAGCCTAATCAATTTCGTGTAAGGAAATTTTCCAAGAAGATATCCTAATTTTGAAAAATAAAACATAATAATTCATTTTGATATGCAGCCGGACAGTCAGCCTCAACGAAGTTTTTGAACTTCGTCGAAGAAGCATCAGTAGCTGTGAGCAGCTTACAGGGGAAGGAAATCCTCCGTAATTGTTACCGTAACAACATTTAGAGTCGCCCCAGCTTCTGGTAATCCAAATCAGGAGCTGCCGCGACTGTAAAATTTCACTGCTCGTCTCGGTGGCAGGACTTAAGTCAACCAAGAACATACGGACCCTCAGGACATACCGACCCTCAGGACCTGCTAAACCAGAGGGATTTTCGTGGCACGCGTATGAACTTAAAAGTCAATCATCAGGAAACCGAGTCTCAGGCACACCATCAGCGAAGCGGTCAGAGATTACACTACGACGGTTACGCTACGAAACAAAGTATACTACGAAACACAATAATATGCTATACTGTTTATTGGAATACTAATATAATTTTCAACATATATTAGAAAGCAAAAAATGTTAAATAAATTTCATACTCTAAACTTTGCTTTATTGCTTGGGATTCCACGTTTCTATGAGATAAATGATACTTTTTTCTATTTCAGGTGAAAAAATGCAATGACAGGTTTCGTTAAAGAAAAAAATTATAAAATGATGAGAACATGTTAGAAAAATGCACCATTAAAACACATAATAATCAGAAAGTATTAGAACGAAAGAAGAGGAGTAGGCTCTTACTTTCTATAAATACGAGAGGACATGAGGAAAAGTTCAGGAGTCGCTCTATTAAAGCGGAACTTGGTCGCTACGAGCTCAATATTTCTTGATACGACCGTACCCTGGATATTCTGACTTCTCGTCGCTGTTGAAGTGCGTTCTAAATCTTTCGAGAGACTAAAATATATTGATGTTCCAGACACACATTTTCCCAAAGCCAAATGAAAGTTCAAAAGAAATATAGTTTGATTTAAAAATACGCTTTTAATATACAAAGTCAATCCAATATCCTTCATTTTGTGTAACACTGAAAGTTCAAAAGAACTTTCAGTGAAACGAAAGTTGAGGTGGTATCGAAACGTGAAGAATGAAACGCGAACGAAACGCGAAGAATGAGGTGGTATCATCAAAATCCCTGCAAACGCCACTTCATTCTTATGGTAAGGGTTTGTCCAATAATCCAGCGAGTATGAGATCAGGGCCACAATTCTTATCTCTGTGAGCATGGCTTACTTTTCATCCATGTTCATTATATGACACTTTTACTTACATTATAAGGCACATTGACTTCTTATTTATACACGTGATGTAAAAGTCGTTTAATATACTGAAGAATACTCGGTAACTATGCACGGGATAATAATACTTCTACTGTGGCTATTCTGCAAATGATCACGTTTTGAACTTTGAAAGTCTTCAGTGCTTTATTAACTTTCTAAATTAGTTATACAGTCCAATACGCTAATTATGATTCAAAAACTATGCCAAAGAACAGAAGAGATAATGCTAATCAGTTAATAATTAAGGAATGACCACGAGTGGACTATTTTCTTTAAACTTTTTATCCATTGATGGATAAATGTACAAAGCAAGTCTGACAGTACATGATTGATGGGACGGATATGAATCACAATTTCGGAATACGCCATTGACCCCTTACGCGTCAAAGTTTCATTGTCAAGTATAAAGACGCGATTTTTATATTATTTCAAACGCGTATAACAGACAAATCAAAATGCAAAGAATTCGATGAAGTGAGATCCGACATTTCAGTTACCGCTCTCTTAATGGGAGTACCTCAAATGATAAATCGTCACGGGATTGAAAAACTAGTGTTATCTATCAGAAATACAGATTTTTCATTTAGTTAAGTTTGTTTACATTCGTAGAAAGAAAGCATGAATTCGGATATAAATGATAGTGATGCTTAAGTTAATATTTGGTGGCCGAGGGACGCGCAGTGTGAAGGTGGATGGTTTCAGCGACACCCCTTATTCCAATTGTCAATAGAGTACAACTATATATTAGAAAAAAAATCATCATGTACGTTTTTTTAATATCCATTTCACGTCCCACATCAGCACTAACTAACAAAAAGTAAAAATTTTCATCGACAAAATGAGCTTTTCAACGTCAAAAAGTTGAAATAAACAAAATGAAGTTTTCTTATGTTTAAAATTGAATTGAGAAATCAGTATCTGCTGGGAACACGGATAGTGTAACATATGTTATATTTAATGGAGCCCAAAACAGATGCTACCGCAGGGATCTCATTTCTGAAGTTTAAGTTTTGTTAGTAGAACGGAATTTAATGAAAAAACTATAACACGTACATAATTCGCTGAGGAATGATTCAGTTAAAAAAAAGAACTCTAAAAATGAATCCGCAATTAATAGTTTGTACAATTAATAGTTTGCTTAGGATCGCACATTCATTTCAACTATCAGCAAACAACTTCCACCAGTACCAAATGAGAAGAAAAACAAACAATGCGCATTTGATGGAAGCATATGGCACTCATAGTCGGATAGTGTCAAGTCGCGTGGTCATGACTTAGTGCAAAACACGCCACGAACGGTGAGCAATTCCATCAACGTGAAATGTGTTCAATTTGCAAAACACGCAACGAACTTGCATTGTCGGTCGATCGGCAGTTTCCAGCCATGGCGATGCCCAACGGAAATTAAAGAAGAAGCCCGAATTTAGCGCCGGGCAACTACGATCAGTCTCCGCCGCACTCGATCGATCGGTCGTTCGTTCTCGCTCGCCGTTAAACGAACGCGCAACATTCTCGTTGGAGGGACAACATCACCCGCATGAATGTCTATTGGCGGAAAGACGATCGTGCCCAGAAATTGGAACTTTTCGCGGTAGTTTTTTCGTGGAAGAAAACCTCAAGGGCGATGATATTGAGGAAATTTTAATATGCGTGGCAAGCCGCGGCGACCAGGGACAGGACGACATACGAGTGTCGTGGTGGTAGCGCCGGTCCGCGTCGCAGTTCATGGCGCGCTCTGGAATACTGAGCAGCTAACCTAATTAAATATTTCAGGCACAAGCTCCTAGCATTTCCACCTTTATTGCTCAATTTCACTTTATATTAATGTTCAGCTGAGAAATACGCATGAAGTATTCTTGCTGGAACAAGCACAACGTTCAAGGATGAAGTTGAAAAAAAAAGCTAACAAAATGAAACTAAGTGGTAGCAATTATATGCGAAACGATGGTTGGGTATTTTAATGAATTCACAAGTTAGATAATACACGGAATAAATAGATGAATTATCAGCATGTACTTTAGCAAATATCAAATCAACAATCAGGCTACACTGCCTCATTTGCCAACGTTCATCAAATTATATTTTAAGGGGGATTTTGCGTGTAGGAATTGAATGCAATTTGCTTACATAAATTAAAAAACGCAGTTTTTTTATTTTGACGGCGTTCATAAATGTACATCGTTGCTGCAGTTGACGACTGTAACATGTACTAATTCGTTAAATTTGCACCCAGTTCCTTTCGTCGAATAACATGACGCGAGAACATTCACTAAATGAGGAATTAACATGAATAAAAATGCAACGTTGCAGATATTATATGTCGCCTCATCGACAGCAGCAACTTGAAGAATCATAGCACGGCAAGGCATAAGATGTTCATCTCTCAACAGACGATTTTTATGGATTGCTAAGATGTTTACCAAGCCGTTCTTTATTTTATGCGTCGTTTTAGGTACTACATATATGTTCTGAATCACTTTAAAAATTACAAGTCAATAATAATAAGGTAAGTTTGGTTCGCATTCTTGACGTTAATCTGCGTATTATCTTAAATAATAACGAAAATTTCACGCTCAGAACCGTCTATGTTCACGATGTACATAGAAAAAATCTCAGTATGCTTCATAATGGTTAATATTAGAGTTAATATTCGATAGGAACGAAGTGCGCATAGCTTAATGCAACTCAGAACTACCACAATTTTACATCAGAATCTCTACCAACTCACTTTAAGTAGAGAAGATTGGAGGTTTGAATTGATTGCCGACAGGAGAAATAATATACTTAGTTTATGCGCGTCGTAGCTCATCTGCTGAGAACTTCCATGACTGAGTCGAGGGACAGTTTGAATAAAGTCTGCGGGTTTAACAACCAGCATTCAACTATCTCCCAAGTTCTGCAAGGCAATCGCAGGGGCTACATAAATATTCTAAGCAGTAGAGGATACCATTAAAGACAGTGCAATAAACATGGCACTTGACATTTACTATGATCATTTTAATACACAACAGGACAGGGAAATTCTACTGGCAATGAGGCAATTGCATTTATGAATTTTAAACGCCGTTACGGAAGCAGAGCGATTTTTGGTGAGCCAAATACGAGCGAGAATTCCCGAAATGCCTTAAACGAATGCGTCGCTCCATTGCAGCGCCCTCAATAAACTCGACTCCCAGGCTTTGAAAGGAATTTATTCTACAAATAAATATGGAGGGAGAAATTATTATTTCCGACATAGGAGCGGATACAACAAGTCGCGTAAAGCCTTTCTCTTGCTTTGATGCTGGTGGCTCTAAAATAAAACCCTCTTCAAACCCAGTCATGTATCATGTTAACCAAACTTCTGCAACAACTTTAAATAATGAAAGCGGCTTTTTCCGAGTCTCCAGCAGTAATGCGAGATGTAATTTGCACAAGAGATGGAGTGACTAACAGCAAGCTTGCGCAATTCCAGATGAAGCTGCCATTTTTGAGAACAGTTCGTCATAAATTGAGAATGCAATGATGCATCATCCTGCTTATGATGTCAGACATGATGACCAAAACATGCGATTAATGGAGGAATTAATGTAATTAAGTAGTGCAGGATTATCTCTTCTTGTGCAGGACTTACGAAAAGCCTGCATTGTTTACAACGCAATGTATTGAATATGCTGTGTTGTGAACCACGCCTCAATTTTGCTTCAATTTGTATCTAGAAAAAACTGACTTGACCACAAAAAGGCTTTATTTAAACAAAGATAGAGAACTAATAAACGATGCTCGGAACACTCTTGGCCGTGAAGAGCTCAAGTTGATGATCAAGAAGAGGCAATATTCTCATTGCTGCTTTCCCGGGTTTGTGCTCAATTAAATTGCGAAGGGAATATTGAACTCTCACATACAAGATTGATGTTCACTAGTTGTCGATTGTAATCTAGCTGCATAGTGTAGCTACGATAATCACGTTGAGTGAAGCGAACGCAAAATGTGTAACAAATAAACATCCCGTGACGTAATTAAAACAGAACTAATCTTTGAAGCATTTATCACTTAATACAAGCGCAGAAAAAATGATTAGAGAGAATAACCTTATTACGCAATTCGGTTTAAATGAACAATGTCATCAGTGGAAAAATAAACAGGGTATGAAATATTCGACAAACAGTAAATGTCAGAGTGGTTGCTCGCAGCAGCCATTTTAACGTCTCTTCCCGCTCGAGTGACTCCGACTTGAAGTCAGGTGCGAATGTAAAAAGAAAGCAAATATTTTCAGAGAATTTTTAAATTGAACTGAAGTATGATAATCAGAAATAACTGTAGACATTAATAACAGGGAAAAAATAGGAAAAAATATTTTTGAATATGCGTAGGATTAGACGCGCGTGGAAGTTTAATTAAGGAAAGTGTTTTGCAGGATAAAAAAATGAAAGTTCATCGTAACTTGAAGATGAATCAACTTAATGGTCCAATAACAGTTCGGGCAAAATAAATCTTTTAAGCAGACAACATTTCCTCCAATGCCAACAATGATTTGATGCAACAACAATGAACCGCCTTGGAGCAATGAACATGAAGTGACTATTGAAGTAAGAGGCCTTATTCTTCACGCAAAAATGGCATCGGGATAACCTACTGTGATTTTATTTTTATGGTGCACGTCTTTTAATATTCATGAATGATTTCTAATAAAGAGTTTAGAGTGAATTGTAATTGTAGTGAAAATAATAATAGCATGAATCTGATCATGCGGGAAAACATGGATTAAGAGACATGAAGATGCAGCACAAGTCCTTTCGGTTCTTGTAGCTTGGCAGGGTGCTACCAGATAACCCAGTATACAACAATTATCAAGGCATTAACTGTGGGCTCACAGTATTCCAGTGACCACCTGACTATGTGCCAGTCAAGGTTTTCTAGAGACAAAGGATAACGTCAGGCCGAGTCTTTCGTTTAAAAGCGGAGCCGTGCAGACCACATAAAACCTAGAACAAAGCGTCAGCGCAATGCGCTGGTGTCCACAAAATGACCTCGCTGCTCTCATACATACAGCAGCAGCGGTGCCATCCTGCAGGACACAAAATTTTCTAGGATGTACAGAACATAAAGCTTCCAAGGATGTAAAATTGCACATAACAAAGGCCTTTACAGGACGACCATAGACTAAACCTTCCTAGGATACATACAACACGAAACTTCCTATAGGATATACACAACACAAACATTCATAGGATGAACACAACAGAAACTTTCCTAGGATGAACACAACAGAAACTTTCTAGGATGTAAACAACACAAACCTTCCTTGGAATTACACGACATAAACCTTCCTTGGAATTACACGACACAAACCTTCCTTGGAATTACACGACACAAACCTTCCTTGGAATTACACAACACAAACCTTTCTTGGAATTACACAACACAAACCTTCCTTGGAATTACACAACACGAACCTTACTAAGAAGTACACAACACAACACAAACCCTCTTATTTGTGTAACTTAGCACCAGCTCTGTACAGCCTGAACTTCCCAGGTAAGAAGCGGCCCTAAAGCCTGTCTTCGTGTAAACGCTCATTAGAAACTGAGGAAAACAACGAAGAAAGAGAACGGAAACGTCGAAATATTGCAGGCACGACGAGGTGACGTACGAGACGCTTGGTCGCAGTCCGTCGTACCAGTTGTCAGTACTACTACAGTAAAAATAGAGAATCAGGGTGACTTTTCCTAAATTGATAATTTCAATATTTTGAGTTTATAACTTAATTCACAAGTAGTTGGAACACAGCCATTTGGACCGAATACGATTTTTCGTAATAATTGTGTGAAGTTCTTTCATGAATGTCCGGTGTTCATTATCAAATCATTTGAGTTGAGTCATATAAATGCAAGTAAATTTATGCTTATGTTATGAATGGTTTCAAGAAGCTCCACTCAATAAATGATATGAGGTCCTTACTCACCAAGTTCTTCATACAGGAAGGGAAATCGATACAGGCGTAAGAAGACAGTGCGCGGAATGCAGATTATTTAATCACAAATTTAAAGAACTTGCCACCTCTGGCAGATTTGCATAATTTCAAGTTTTTCCTTAAAAAATTTAACCGTCTGTTGTACACACACCACCTGAAGCAGGTCATAAAACAAGTGGTAAGTCTTGCGCCGTATACATTTATAGCGTCGAGCAGGTCACCTCTTGAAGAGCCTTAAAGAAGGGCAGCCTGCTGCGTCAAGCAGCGGCGGCAGGCAAGCAGGCTTCTAAGTGCAATATCAGCACCCAAATAGAAAATCCTGCTCGCTGCCGCTAAAAAGGAGGCTCGAGAGGAAAAATGTTGGTCTGATGGGCCGCGCACTGTGGCCGGAATAAAGATGAGTCGTGAGGCTTGCAGCTTACGCACTCAACATCTGCTCTGAAGCCCAAAAATGAATTTAAAACTTAGGCTAAGCATCTTAATGTTACAGGCGACACCTGTTGAGTCGAGTATCTTGCCTAAAAGCTACAAGCAAAAAGATTTTAATATATTACCACGACGAGCGAGGAGAGCTAAGACAAGCAAACTACTGTACCTACTACATATCCTATACGTATACCAAAATAACAAAAAAAAGAACGCACACAGAAGTGGGTGACATATTCGACACTTCACATAACATATAATGATTGCAAACAGTACGACATAATGTTAGAGTGAACGAACAAAATAAGCGAATAGAACAAGACGTCTCAATAAAGAGGCATAAGCTACACAAATAGTAATACGAGAAAATTTTCGGGACAGCTGTCTTCCTTACACTTTGACATCAGCACTTCTGCAGGTGCCCTTCCGATTATAACATTTTATTGCATAATTAATATTGCTGGAATAGTTACATGAAAAAGTATTAACTAAAAATGAGTTAAATTAATTAAGTCTACGCATTGCAATGCCAGTGTGACATGTGCGATGGAGCACCGGCATCAATTGTGCCAACAAATAATCAATCGCTTATTATTTGCTGAATTTAACAAATGCTTAAATTTTCGCACATGAATAAGAATTGAGCAGCAGGTAAGGGTTTAAAAAGCGCAACGGCTGCAATGATGGTATGTATTGTAATGAAAAATTAATTACAAGACCATCATAAATGGCATGTTGATGTGAGTGCAGTGTGTCCACTGAGTGCAGTGAAAAGCTTGATGAAAATATCATCCAATAATTCACCAATTTATTTTGCCGTGCGAAAGCACAAAGACCTCGCAGGCCAGTATGCAATTGCTCAGTTGAGTCGATGCGCGGCCTTAAAAAGCGTACTGTATGCACTACGAGTCCTTGAATATTGAGAGTGACACTAGTGGCAATCTGAGGTCTAAGATCATTACCGTGCAGTTCACTAGAGAAATAGTAACGATAAATATAAATGTTGTTGATACTACTGATGTCGACAGGTAGCACAGCATGAGAAGATAACCTGTCATGGCGACCGACACAAAAAAAAAAAAATCTTAAAAGAGGCCGATGCTTCGGTAAAGAAATCTTCTAGAAAAAATTTCGGGGACATGTAGCTCGAGTTCTCAACATGAGTGTAATAGTTATTTCAATTATCCAGGACTGGTCACTACACCGACGTGGCAAATGCGACAGCCTACATTCATGTTACACAGTAGACTGGAAATGTTGCTTTACGATTCAGTAATCTGAAAGAGAGAATCAAATTTATAGCTCACCTTTAAGAATTTCACACAACCATGACAAGATAATGAAGCAATTCAATAAGAAACACTTATTAAGATTGTTGATAAAATTAATTTTATTAAGGGGTACTAAGATTGTTGATAAAAAATTTAATTTATTCTTCAATAAGTCTTTACAGATGCAATTTCTAGTCATAACACATACAACTCAGCCGATGGAGCGATAGGCTTAATAATGTAGCCCAATAATGATGGCAAAAATTTGCGCGTTTGTTCACAATAAACTAACATTTACAGGCTTCATGACATAACTAACCACATTAAGTGAGTTAACCACATAACCACACAACTAACGTCATAATAATAATAATAATGTATATTTCAAACAGAGAGGTTTCATTCGTTCGAGTTTGAACGACTCAAGAATGGTTCATAATGAAACTGAAAACAAGATCTATTTTCATTTGAAAAAAATATTTATACTCGCAAACTTTTTAGTTTTATCCACACCTTCAAGTATTCCGTAAACATTAATACACCTGCTTTTCTGTACCGGAGACTTTTGAGGCTTTCAATCTAACCGACGCAGGATTTTGTGTAAGACGACCGTGAGCATATTAAGCATTAATAATACCTACAATCAGAGTTTATTTATATATTCAATGATCAGCCTCAAAAGGCCGCTCCCTACAGCACGGTTTGTTTATTTCAAGATGTGAGTGGCTGGTGCAGCGTTCGTTACATGTAGAGAGACGGAGACAACAGCTAGGGCTCGGACTTGTCACACTCACCAGACTAATATTTAGACACGAGAACGGCGTGCCTGGGGAATTCACTATTAGTGGCAAGTAGTGGAACTTGAGGACTGGCAGGACGATCATGCAACTGTATGAAGAAAGTCAAGCGATATGCCGCAGCAGAAGAGGTAAAGTCTCCGGCAACGACATTGCTGTGCACTTCTTGGTCTTTACTTGAGAGCGTTATACCGATGGCTTACACATAGGGGATGATTTCTCAAAGTTCAGCTCCAAATAAATACACGGAATGTTTAAACAGACTTGAATCGGGTACATGCGCATGGAATGACAATTACAAATTATTTTAAATGATAATTTCAAAGTTTATTTTAAATCAATTTATAAACCGTTTACTCAACAATATTCGCACAAGATTTATCGAAAAATGCACATTTGTACATCGACCTGCATTTTTCCGCCTTCATTTAAGCAAGGTGACTAATACTGATAACACAGATAATACAGAGTATTTGCGAATATTTTAGCTGGAAATAAGTTCAATTGAAGTTTGGCGCTGCGCAGCGAGCTGATCAAGCGTCAAAAAATCAATCATGTCCTTAAATTCAGCGTCATTCCGCATGATCATTAATTAAAATCCATGCCCAGGTAGGACGCCCAGATTATGAAACCATAAGGTCAGTGAGTAATGACGGGATAATTATACTTTATGTGAGTAATTAGCTCGATTTATCGCATCAGCAGGTAATGATGCGCATAGGGCAGGATGGAAGCATAGCGTGACCTGCTGCACGAAGATCAGCAGCTGAACCTTATAAATTATCGGCTTTCTCGCACGAATAATAGTTGCGAGAATAGTAGAAAAATTTCCATGATTGAAGAAAATCGTCTCATGTGTAGAAATTTGTGGACTAATTTTGCAAGGAGCGGCATAAATTTAATGGTCAAATATGGAGTGCGAAAAGGCTGCCAGTAAAGTGATCAGTCCACGCGTTCGACTTCCAACATCGCAGGTGTATGAAGCTGGAGGCGCCCAAGGAAATACTTCTTCAGTATCAATCAAGAGCAAAGTAGGCTTTGTTAGCTTAATTATTATATACTTTAGTTTGCAATTGCCTCTCACGTTCAACTCTTTATATATATAGACTAAAGTATTGTCACTAATTTTCGAATCTAAGGCCGTAGAGATCGAATTGCTGAAAATACACGAAGATTGAATACGAGAAATTGAAAAATCATTTGTCAGACATGTAATAGGCGGGATACGAGTAAACAATGAATATATACGTCATGGAAGCATGAATGAAACTGGAATACAAAGCAGCATGCGAATCAATAAACTCCTAACAAATCTGGCATGGGTTCTGCAGAGGAGATTTGTAGACAGAGAAGTGAAAAGAAGAATATCCGTGATATGAATTAACATAATGTGTCAACATTTGAAGGTTCCAAATAGCTTCATTACATCAGTGAAAGTAACTTAGCATGTAACAGCTTTGGATAAATCACAGGAGGACAGGTTGTACTCGACTTGCATCAGCTCTATAAACTAAAACAATGAGAAACGAAATTTACCCCCATTTTACTTTCAAAGTAAAACTAATGTGGAATATTTTTCTTGTTGAAGATAAATAAATGAAGAAAGTAATTTTATCCTAATCCCACCGATAATTAAACAACCAACGTCAAATAAAAATCATGTCGTATTGTCGATTTCATTATTGTACGAAAATGAGAACAAGGCATTCTCATGAAGTAGTAATTTAAAATTTTACATATTTATGTAATTGAGGGCGCGATAGAGTACGAGTTGAGTAGCTAGTAAGAGGATGTATGATAGTTCATATAAATAAGTGAGCCAGCAGAGAAGAGAGAGCTTCATTTCTCAAGTGAAAATTTTCGTGAAGTGAATATTTAGCTGAATCGTTGGAAAGATCTTTTCTTCTCTACGAAAAGAAGAAAAAAACTCGCTCCTCTCGTCCAAATAATTTGTTGTTATCTTATCTGTCGCTATTAATAATTAATTATCAAAGCATCTTCTGTTGATCGTAATGGGCGGTATATACTCAACAGTTCACTTACATGTAAGCGTCCAGAAGTAAATAAGAGTATGAAAAAACGAATAAGAGTATGGTCATGAGTGTCACCAGTTGCTGCTAATAATTAATTATCAAGGCACCTTATTTTGATCGTAATGGGCGGTATATACTCAACAGTTCACCTACGTGTAAGCGTCCAGAAGTAAATAAGAGCGCGGTCGAGCGAGAGCGACATCGGCGCAGCACAAATGGAGGGCAGCGCTCGCACGTCGCCGCAAGAAGGATGAACGTAAGAAGCCAAGACCCAAACTTTGTGTCGGCTTCGAGGCTCAGGGGCCCGAAACAAATAAGACGCACGCCTCGTCCATCTTGCGGGTCTCGTGGGAAGTTCCAATGTCTCGGTAAGACAGCGAATGTCTGGCAACATTAAGAGTGCAGTCCCTCACAACCAAGACTGGCGCACTGGCAAGACTGGAAACTTATTCGGGATATTTTCTAGCACGTGATTCAAAGTTGGTATTTTATTTGTAGCCTGCAGTATAGATCATCTGCACACTATATTTCTTCTGATAATATTCTCTGCAGGTTGCACGACCATCATAAATGAATCGTAAATGAACCTGACGACAGCCACGTTATGACGTATTACTCGGTGATGGCCCAATGGTGGCCATGGACCAAGCCGGTGGCTGCGAGGACAAATTGCATGCATCAGATTTCACGCATACATAATTTATAACGAGCCCGGCATCCCTAGCAATCGGTTGAATTAACCGTCGTAAAATATTACACGGCCTGAACCTAAAGAACCATGTAGAGTTTGACAGTGGCTAGCGGTCGATAAAGGATTAGCTTCAGTTTTTGAACGACCCGAAATAACGGATTCGATGTCGCTTTGCGTCCGCTCCACACGCCGATACGCGAGACGCATTCAGAATAAATGCCTCGATGACCTGCCTCCTTCTGAAGATTACTGACTTCCTAACGTGGAAAAGAATGTCAACTTGAACCAGAGAAGCAAAATCACTCGGCAGAGTAGTTTAGCAGGTCATGTAATAACTCTCATATATCAGAACAATGAATGAATATCGTTCTAACAACTTGCAGCGTTCAATTCCTTTTGAAAGGTAAATTTGGCCGGGCTAAGGAAATAAACATCCTCCTTCATCCGTTAGCATTGTGCGCTTGAAATATGAATACGTTAAAAATTGAAGAAAATTAGATTAAAAAGTTACATCATGGGAACGACTAATCGGTCTAATTATATTATTCACAGGCGTTTGAAAGTAATTTTACATCATGACTACTAGAAAAGAGAATAACGAAGCAATGGGACAATCATTGTAACTTCGTTATAAATTTTAGGTGAGACTATATATTACACTATTTGGTCGGTTCCATACCAAGAATCAGGCGCACGGGAGAGATTAATTGGAAAATTATTGGCTTAGATTATTCAAGGCATCGCAAATCTGGACGGCTATTGGCGATTGTTCGATTCCGAAACCAGCAAATTCTCTTTTACGAATTTATCGCAGAATTCATAATTCAAAACAGGTGTTAAGCACGCGAAATCTGATGAATTTGGTACTGCAGTGCAGAGATCGTAGATAACATCTATCAGTTGAACGCGCCAAGGTGGAAGTGCATTACAATTTGAAAGTCAGAGTACTGCATATTTTTCAAGCTGTCGGGAAAAATAAAGGACGAATATACCAAGAAAGAATAACATTTAAATTCTATGTTGAAACGTCACGTATTATATATAAAATGGAAATGGCGAAAGAGATAATAAATCACACGGAGATGGACGAGGTCAAAGCACTGTCGGTCGAAGTAGTATAAGGCTCTCTCATAACCTGGCTGTGAGGCGGCAATATAGCACGGCTCCAGCACCGCCATTATCGATAAAACCTGCCCAGGTTCAACACTAACGCCGAACCGATTGCAATTTGAGGCACGCACACGAGCTGGAAGGTCAGAGATGAGCATTTTATAGTCCGATATTGAAGCGCGAAACTTTTCTACGCGCTGCATTCCTTATAAAATTGATCTTTTTAATACTTAAGATGTTCACTCTCAAGGATAAAAATAAAAGATAATTGTTGACTTAAATCATAAAGGTAGCGTAAATGATATGATCGAATGATCGAAACATGGGTTTGAAAATTAAAAAATGCTTCCGTAGTTTAATTAGTATTCTGGTAAAATCATTCATGAATGTAAAAAAATTAATTTGCATCAGTACCGTGTCGTATCTTTGCAATGAAAATAATCTTGCAGTCCCAGTAAATTTTTGATATCGAATCATTACAGAAATTTATCAGCATCATAAACAAGAGATTGAAATAAATTTCGTTCAAGATGGCATGGAACTTCACTGCTGCATTTTATTTTTATAGGTGCATTCTGCAATTGTAATATGAAAGTGATCTAAATGGAGCATTGTGACTATAATATTGTGATATGTAAATGAACTAAAATGGATCATTATGACTGCAACATTGTGATATGTATAAATGATCGAAAAGGGATCATTATGACTGCAATATTGTGATATGTATAAATGATCGAAAAGGGATCATTATGACTGCAATATTCATTCAACATAGGCCCTCATTCAACATAGGCCCTCATTCAACATAGGCCCTCATTCAACATAGGCCCTCATTCAACATAGGCCCTCATTCAACATAGGCCTCTCATTCTCGGGCCTATGTTTGCGAGCGAGCTTGTGCAAAAGTATCCTAAATATGCGAAATCGCATTAGTAAGTTTGCTAACTAAGGTAAGGACATTTTATGAGGCTCGTTGAGGAAAGTTGTGGCATCAAATTAAGCTCATTAGTTCCTTGCGTGTCGAGTGGGCCCAGAGCTCAGGACTACGCAGTTTGACTGCTGTGTACGACAAACATCTTAGATGTTGAAACATCATTACTTCAAAAGCGGTAATAAATATCAAGCCATAATGCAAAAAACTAAATTTTAATCAAATCGCATTTAAACTAAAAATGTTCGTTTTTTTTTCATTCGACTGACATCAATAATTTTAAAGTAGCAAAAAACTTACCATTGTAGAAAGAACAAAATATTTTGCGGCAAAACCATGAATACAGTAACAGATACTTTCATCTTGAATGGGGTTTAAAAGATTTCAGTGATGATATTAAACTAAAAAAGGCCAAAACATTATTGGCACAAGTCGATATTTCACTGTCGAAAAATACAAAACTGATGACCGAACGAAATATATATAATAGATTCGATAAGTAGCAGGCGAAGCAAAAAAATTTAAAAAAAATTTTCAAACCTACGAATCTAAAAATTACCTATTGAGCATAAACAAAAAATTTGGATATCAAATTGGTGTAACAAAAATAAGACAGATGAATAGTACAATGAAAATAAAACATTTCTTACACAGATATTTTAGAACCATGAATAGATATTGCATAATAAATACAATATGACCATAAACGAACCTGACGTTACCAGAAATATGAATACCTCTAGAACATAATTATTAATAGTAATATATTGTGTAAGAGTCTCACCTTGAGAGGAAGCTTCTGCCACTTGGCGCGACGCTTGAGGTAGCGCTTCTCGAAGTTCGTGTCCCAGTACTCCCTGCCGCGCATCCATGCAGGCTGCGCAACACAATGTTCATGGTTAGCGACCAAATTGGTTGGGGTAATTGTCAGTTGAGGTTAGGGTAATTGTCAGGTTAGGTTAGGGTAATTGGCAGGTTAGGTTAGGGTAATTGTCAGTGTTAGGGTAATTGTCGGGTGAGGTTAGGGTAATTGTCAGGTTAGGTTAGGGTAATTGTCAAGTTAGGTTAGGGTAATTGTCGGGTGAGGTTAGGGTAATTGTCAGGTTAGGTTAGGGTAATTGTCAATTTAGGTTAGGGTAATTGTCAGGTGAGGCTAGGGCAATTGTTAATTCATTGCCATCTGAAAATCTTTTATTGTGATGGTTTCAGGAACAGTGATTAGCATGATTTTGTAATGCAGTTATGCAAATGTTTACAGAAAAAATCTCAATTATTATGTTTATATGATATAATTATAATTGTTATGTAAACAATTATCATCATTCTTTAGCGTTCATATTTTCGAAAATTAAACCTACGAAAATTATTTGAACGAAATGCCAAGTAATGAGTAAATATTTTGAATATCCTCACAATAATGTTGAAGAAGTGATTATTTTTAACAACATAATCTGCACAATAGAATCCAGCTCAGGAGCTTCGAACAATTAAGACTACAACTTCAATGTAAAATTAAATTCATTAGCATTTCACCCTGAGTGATTATTCTATCTCAAAAGACGTTTTCGTCCTGTTAACATTTCTTTTTATTCGCCTCTTCATCATGCAGGGTCGTACAATATAAAAATAATCTGTGCCGCGAAACAATAGCAGAAGCTCCAAGCCTGGAGGTCTGAAAAGGTAATCGCAGCAGAGGAGCTGCCAGACGGTGCTTGCGATTCTCACGGAAATCAAATAGCAATTTAGTCTTTATGGTTCATATATTGAAAAACTTGCAATGTTAAAAGAAAGCGGAAAAAGAATTTTTGCAATGAAAATTGTAGCATATAGATATTTCTATGATAAAGTTTGTCTATTTGTATTTGACGAGTTGAGCCTTTTTACGCAAAAGCTTCTGTCGTCACCGTCGAAGCTAAAAACTTATTTCATGGTTCATAACTCGTTGGATGTGCTGGTAGTTAAGGCAAGCTGAAAGGCAAATGTCGTCCATTATAATCTAATGGCGAGGCCGATATCTGACTGTCTGGGCCGGGAAAAGAATTTTTTGCGCAGCAGATCCGTCCCAGCCTATAAAACAAACTTCACGGACGAAAAGAGTGTGGAGGAGAGAGAGCGAAGGTCTGTTAATGTATCAACATAGAATAGGCTCATATAACGAAAAGATTAATAAAATTATAAATTATTTGCATCAAACATTTCTTGGGATTCAAGACAAACCGCTGCATGATGCAAGCAAGAGTATTTCTTTTACCTCTCTTTTAGCCCAAATTTTGAATGACGCACAAGCTTTTCCTATGTTGGGCGTTTTACTTGTAGGTCAAAACTCTTCATGCGCAATGTAAATAAAATTTACTTTTAAGCAGTTTACGAACCGTTAGGAATATAAAAACATATATATGATTAAAATCGGCATTCTCAGAAGAAATAAAAAATCGATTAAATGATCAATTCCCAAATCTCAGATGAAATTTTTATGGACTTGACCAATGATAGCAGACATTTATAATAAAAAATTATACTCATTAATTAATTACGTGAAAAAATTATACTCATTAATTGCGTGAATTGCGATGTATATGCAATATTTTTTACGTAAGACCGTTTTGAAATTTTATAAAATGACCATCAATATAAATAAGTATATAAGAAAAATCACATTTATAGCTTATTATTCGCGTTTAACTAGACAAGAATCTACAAAGACGTGTGATGGTACCTTCAATTCAAGTAATTGAAAATAAGGAAGCTGATGCTACAGTATCAAGAAATTTCTTTTGGCATTTTATCTCTTTTTAAATTAATTTTACTTATTTAGCTCTCGGCCCTCAAGTAGTAAAATTTCCAAAAACGCCATCATAAAAATCCATCTCCTCCGATGATTTCCAAGCTACAGCATTGAGAGACAAATCATTCGATTTGTGAAGATCATATAGCGACTCTAGAGGAATTTTTTTCTGATTCGTACATGGTTTGGATTATACATCGAAAAATCTACGAGGAGGGGGAAAAATGTGGGAAAATTTAAAAAGTCTATAGAAAATACCCCTGAAAAATAGAAAAGGGATTCCAGAAGATATCCTACTTACGAATCGAATGATATGTCTCTTGATATTGAGCTAATTGAGCTAATATTTCATATTTTAAGCTATTGATCATTAATAATCTTCCTCGTACTGTGCTGATATTTCGTATCACACAAATACATGCCCCAGGCCACGATCTTCCCATCACCAAACTTAGCGAAACTTTTATCCACGTGGGCCTCTTTAGGTCTCCTACAGTATTTTCGGCATCTGTGGCGTAGTTGAACAGATAAATTATCACAAAATTCACCATCTGTCAATATTGAAACGTCCTTATGATAAAAATACCGTTGGCATTTACAAACTAAGCAATTTTTTTTAAATTGCCCTCTGACCTGTGTCAGCTTCTCGGCATTCATTTACAAGCCTTGTAGAATTAAAATTCCGTACACTGCCATAGGTAGTTGTCACCGGGACTTGAACTGATTGGGCCTTGTGTATAGCGACTGAATGCCGTCAAGGAGAGCGTTGTGAATTACACAACCAATAAATGTTCCACTATTGAAATTGTGCAGCATGATTTGCCATCACCATGCAGGCTCGCCAAAGACAGTTAAGTCCTCGAATCAGTTTACTTTACACTGCTAAAGCCATCATAGCGCCATCAGAGGTGTCATTCTCTGCAGAGATTTCGACTAGCCCTGGGGCCATACTTTCAAAATTCGTTAAGTGAACGTAAGTACTTACGCTCAATTTTCTTATCTATGATTGGCGGATTTTGCTTGAAAGGCCGTCAATGATTGGCTGATATGAACTTACGATCACTTGACATTTTTGAAAGTATAGGCCCTGGTGTAGCTGAGCACAGCCCCGCCACCTCCGCAGGGATATACGGGTACACGGCCATACGATGATCATAGCTTTGGTCGTAGGGTATAGATTTTTGAAATATTTATTCAGGAGTAGAGTTGCAGTTGGTGAGAAAGTCTGAGTACTGGGGAGGCTTGTTATACGTAACGATCAATTAATGGATAAGTAAAAATCAAAGATAATGATAATGGATAATCAATCAAGTTCACGAGAAAATTTAAACTAATATATGGTACGTCACATGGCAAAGCGGACAAATTTTTGACAGCAATATTTCACTTTCCTGTGTTGAGGATTTGATCAAGATTTCAACGGCTAAGCAAAGATATTGTCTTTCATTAAACCCTACTGGGATGGTTGTAGCTGTAAAACAAGTAAATTAAAAAATCAATGATGAATTGTATGAAGGTTAAGAGCATTTCTTTCCACAACGTGGATCAACGAGCTTCTTTCGGTACCTCCAACAAATTTTGCATCCATACACACGATAAAGTGCCTAAATAGATATGTAACCTGTTCTAATCTACATCGAGCAACAGTTTACAGCATGTCTAGTATTTACAAGCAAAAATTTTAAACAGTAAAAATCTTTTGCTAAAAAAATTGAGTTCGTTTGTGACTGGTTCTCGAAACCATTTGCATTCCGTGGCTCCCACTTAAAACATGAATACGTTAAAAACAATTGAATTGAAATTATTTATTACGATTTTACCCGAATACTTTTTTTAAAATAAAAAAAAATTGAATGGTCCTTCATACAATTCTTGTGTCTTTTTTCGAGACGCCTAAACGATGTCAGATGACCGTATCACCGAAACAAGGCAAGTGCATTTGGAGGAGATTGTCGAGATAGAACGAGGATACAGGGACGGAGAGGCTTAAAAGGTATAAAAAGTTATGTAGTACGGTGGTACCCATGCGATGGAGTGTTCATGTGGCTAGTGTCAACGGAATTTACTCTCATTCAACGCAATCCTATTATTCTATTGTCGATTAAAGATTTAGCATTCTTATTCTGGCAAAAAGCCAATTTACACACATCCTAAATTTCGGAATTATGAAGTTTCTGAAAAAAGCGTCACAGTGTGAATAACAGCAAGGCATGAGGGGCAGCATCAGCGTAGCGTGACAACAAGGCATGACACTCCGGTACTGTAACACCGATGCACAATGGCCCGCCTGAGGCACAGGTCTGTATAGATTGCACACTGCACAGGTATATAAATATTCAGGTCTGTACGAAAACCTAGTCTAACTGTGGCTTTTCTGAGTAGTTGTAGAGCTAAAACCTTGCTATACCACCACCGGCAGAGCAACTGAAACCATCAACCGACATCGCAGTTACAATAAACAGTTTCTCTGACCAATAGTTTCATACAGCGACCAACTGAAGCCATCAGCCGAACCCTTGCAGTTACAATAAACGTTTGCTCTGAACATAGCTTCATACAGCGACCAACTGAAGCAATCGACGACGCTCTCAAAGACACAATAAACTGCCACGCTGCTTTGAGTTTCTCGTGTTGGAGGAGCAACAAACGAGAGTGCTGTCCCCTTCCACAGGTCGTTACGTGGAGGCCATAAGCGACAAGCTGAAACAAATGCAATAGGTCGTTTATTTCTACGAGATTGCGCCATCAAATGTGCTTCTCTGAAGGGGAACAAATTCACCGGCCCAACGAAATGGAAAGGTCTATCAAATAGAAGGAAGCTACGTTAGTCTGCATATACCACAGGAAAATACGTATTTATGATTTCTGTAACCCCGTAGTTCCGACCCAACTTCCAAATTTCTATGGATCCATTCGGATGTGTGAAAAATCTGTATTCAGAATTTTAATGCCCTATGTATTACAGGAGACAATATACACCGGCGACTGGAACGGTGGAACCGAAATTCCCAACTCTGTTAATTATCCAGCGCCTGTGATATGATCCGAACATAAATTTTCCATACAAATTTTTAAGTAGATCATGAGATGTGAGTCAAGAGCAATCGTTAAAACAGACTGGATTTTGCCTCATTATACTCTCGAAAAATCGTTATTAAATATCATGTGACTTTGATGATAATATGCAAAGAGCTAACCCAAGCATTTAGCATAGTTCAGCCACACAAAAAAATTTAGTTCCTCATTAAATTAAGATTTTAAATCCGTTATACATATCCAAGTAATTTGAATCATAATTTAAGAAAATGAATTTGACGACTGTTCCACAGTGGGCCCAAAAATATGGATTAAGTAGCAGGAAAACAACTGCAATTTCTTCATATAATAGATATCAGGTTTTCCCAAGGCTTACGATTTCATTGAGTATATTTGTTCGCTACCGATCGGAAGCAGTAAAAACACGGAGACAACCTGACGGTGCGAAATGCGATCTGTCCTAAGGTGGGGCACGCCTCGGTTGTGTCATGTCGGACAACCAACACAACCCCGCCTAACGTCAACACAAAGAGGAGGCCACGTGGAAAAATGAAATATCGTGCAAACCCAGTACAGAAAACTCCGACTCATATTACAAAAATGCGCTTATTATACGTTATTAATATTTTAACGTAAGTGACATCGACCTAGTCGAAATATTGATCTTGAATTTTAAAATTTTGAGTTTATTCACGTTTTTAAAAACAGTTTCGGACGCAATCATCTCTATTCAGAAAATAGTGAATGCAAGTTAACATAACTCGTTGGTAGTCTGCTGAAGTAACTTATGATATGAATATTGCAGAGAAGCCACCTAATTAAGATATTTTTTGCAGCAAATCTTCTGTGCAGCATTTCTCGAACATCAAATAAGCGTTCTAAGTTTATTGAGGAGAATTTAATGACCTCGAAGTTGCTCGATAATGAGAAAGACTCTCAAGATTGTACGATTAAAGTCTCGAGCAAGGGTTCCGACTTGACCAAAATATTCTATTGATTTAACTTTATAGATGGAAGTGATTGATACGAATTTTAAAAATATCGATGATGGTATATAAGGTCATAGAGTAATAATTTACTTTATTAATTGAAAAACTAGAACAGTGGTGCTGGGAGACATACGATAAAATTAGCGACTAAAATAATCTCGAAAAATGAAAGAAAGAAAACAGCAGCAAATTAAGTTATGATTAAATCTAAAAATGCATTATTGCTAAAAATAATAGTAAAAACACGCTGATCTTGCAAAGCGTACGAAATCGATTGATTCAATGCACTTGGATGTGGAATTGGAATTGCGGAGGACCGTATGATTCGGATGAGTTGCCAAACGCGTTTCTTGGAGCAAATGCTGAGAAGAAACAAGCGGAAATACTATAATTGCATAGTGAGACTATCTTAAATAGGAAGGCCTAAAACAAACAACCGAGTGATCACTGATCAAGTAATAATTAGTTGATAGATATATATGCGTATGGATACAATTTGTAACAGGAATTGATAGAACATCGAGTAGATGATAATGAGAAAATAAAAAAACGTAAATGATTGATAATAGAAGATGATGGTGAAGAAAAAAGGAGGACTAATGATGTAAGATAACTTACATCATGTGATATCTTGCATCAACTGTTTGCATCATGATGATGATGCAAACAGTTTGATGGCGAAACACGCGAAAGGCGAGCACGAGCGCGGCACAGCTTTGGAGTTTCCTAAGCATAATCATGCAGGGTGGAATTTAATCCAGCAGGTGTGATTGCAACACTTGTGGGTGCACGGCTGAAAATTACATCCGCAATATAGAGTGAAGGAATACAAAAACGATTTTTTGGCAAATAGAGAGTGAAAACATCGCCGTTTTCTAGTAACCCGCGTTCAGTTTTTCCTACAAGTATTTTACGACAGTATTTGATATTCTTGCTATTGTTTAAAAAGAAACGTTTCTTATGAATGGCTTTTTCTTAAAAATAACACGTTTTTTTGGTTTCCTCGTGTATTTATTGCGACCATAATTTTCCTTGGCCATAATTCTCAATGTGTGAATAAATAAAGATAATAAAGTGGATACCTCTACACCTTTATATAGTCATATAATATGTACAATGGAAATAGGAATGAGTTTAAGCAACATTTTATCGTTAAAAGTCTACTGTAGCATCACTTTACTTAATAACACTATAAAAAAAATTGTTCAAAAATAATGGAATATTATTGAATATTAAACTTGTTTCTCGGCCTAACTTACTAATCTGTATTACGATCAGTGTTATGTCCTCCTGGTAGTGTAAACAATGCCGAGGAATGATCGATTGTATAATGCATTATGGCGCCAGAAGTGGGACCTCCTGTTATGTGTGAGTGCAGAGCCGCTGGTTGTGAATGGACGTACATACAGGAGGGAATAAGACGGGCGAGGATGACGGTTTGATGTGTAACAAGGGTGTGGAAGAAATTGTGGAGCACCTGAGGGTGGAATGTAAGTTGTAAGGTATATGCCTGCATGCCAACCTGAGGTGGGAGAGAAAATGCGTCACAACGGATGTGATTGTGAATGAGCAGGAGGTGATTAATGGAGTGGGGTGAAGGTGAACAGTTTAGCAGTGGATTGTGGTGATTGTGACTTTGTTGCATGGAGCAAGTGTGGCAGTGATGAGGAATGCAAAGAAGATATTTAGAGAATGTAAAGTAGATGAGAGGTGAGGTCGATGACGAAAATCGGGTTTTGAATGGTTTCCTCATGTGGATAGCATTGCAAGTGCAAATGACTTTCACAGCTCCAACTGCTAATAATTTTTTTCTCAAAGCTAAACTTGTATTTTCCTGTATGCTTAGCTGTGTACATAACCGCACTTTTTTAAAATATGGACTTAGGTATAGAATCAAAAAAAGGTACCTACGAATTTTTTATAGGATGATGACCCATCTGTTAGATACACCTATAAACATGCGTGAATTTTGATCCCTATTAAGAGTACCTATATTTCGTACATTCAATAAGAAATCCATGTCTCCAAATATACTGACTCAACTTGTCATTACGCCAATTTTTTTAGAAAACATGTCTCATTTATAAATGCAAAGAACTTTACTATTAAGACGCATCATCATTTGACCAGTAAAACTGCGTTGACGTCGCCGCGATCGCCAGCGTCACACTATAAAAGGCTTCCAATATTAAAGCTGTGCCATCATTCACATTCGTTGCTGCTAATGCATTAATAAAACTGCGTGGTCTGTGTAGTATGAGCTCACTCCATGCGCATACTCAGCCGTTGTTAGTGGTATTCCTATGTAAAGCTCAAGTAACGAGAGTTACCCTCAGTAGACAAGAGTTAACCGTTGAACATATACTTTAACATATACACAAGTCATCGGCATTCTTTTCTGACTGTCAGTGAAATGTCAAAAAAAAAGAGTCAATGACGTTGCCGTTTCAATATTACAGTCAAGACACGGCATCAGAAAAACACTTACAATTTTTCAGTAGCAGCAAAGTAATGATTAGACAAAAATGATAAATGAACAATTTTTCAGTACCAGCGAAATTATAAGCGATCTCGATAATTACTTGACTCCACATACTCACCTGTAATTACTCTTAAATCTGACACAAAATTTGAAAAGCAACCGAAATAAGAAAAATGTACAATAATAATACACAAGAAACTGAGAGAACTGACCTGGAACTCGAAGAAACGACCGAAATAGGAAAAATGTACAATAATAATACACAAGAAACTGAGAGAACTGACCTGGAACTCGAAGAAACGACCGAAATAGGAAAAATGTACAATAATAATACAAAAGAAACTGAGAAGACTGACCTGGAACTCGAAGAGCGGGAACTGAGCGACGGTGTTGACGTCGGTGACGGCGGAGCGCAGAGCGGGGCACTGGTCGTTGGGAGTCTTCTGCCCGGCCACCGCCAGGCCGCTCAGCTCCACGTCCTTACGGGCGGGTGACGCTGCGGGTGCCGCGTCGCCGTCGCTGACGACGACGAGCGCGTTGTTGGACGCAGGGTTGGTGAGAGACGTCGTGGAGTCGGAGGATGAGGAGTGGAAGTAAACGTAGAGGAGAACGAGGAACGCGACGCCTCCTAACGTCAACACGCGGAGGTGGCCTCGTCTGAACACTTTCATGACGTTACAGTCGCTGGATAACAAAACGATAATTCTTCTGGAAGTTTTAGTGTTTTGGGATCGAACACTAAACTAACAGTTATTCGAATACGTCATCACTGAATCCACCTACATGCCAGCTAGAGGTCGCAACAAGCACTTTTTCTCATGTGAGAGTGGAATCAAAACTTATGAGCCTTGGTTCAAGAGCCAGCATAAATAAGGTCAATACCAGCACAGGAAATGTTTTCGCACAGATCGTTTCAGAAGAGCTATCAGTCCTCGAGTATATTTTTTGCACTTCAGCAACTCCCTTCACAGTTGTAGTAAATTTACACACTGAAAACTTAATCAAAAGTGAATATTTCAAACGTAGTAATTCCGATCATTGTTCAGGTTACTAAGTATTGGATATCTGCGTAAATTACGTGTAACTTGTAACCTGAAAAGAAAAGAATAATTCTAAGCACATAAGTGTTCTAACTGCATGCTATCTACAAGCCAGTACCACTGAAAAAATTATAACTTGTGTTCAACTGCAACATTCTTTTTCATTAATCACCTTTTCAACACAAGCGAGTCGTAACTGTCCGCTGAGATTCCTAACATATGTGCAAACAGAGAAAAATCAATATCAAGTGTAGTTCGTTTTCAACCGAAAAGCAATAATTTTTCCCAGTTTTTAGTCGTTGATCCCTCCAGAACATTGTATACTTCACAGTTTCCTTATCTCTCGATCACGAATCGTCAATAAATGTTAGCTTTTCATTAAAATTTAGTTTCTTTTTATTCTGGATAGTAGTAGCAATTGTCAATAATAATCAATAAGCTCTGACTTAGTGAAAAACATAATATGTACGAACAAAATGTGAGAACTCATGAGAACACGACAGGCAAGTAGCCGATAAAATATAGATTCACGGATGATATTTTTTGATAGTCACAAGAACAACAAACTGTTCGCAGAAAGAATCAGAACTCGTATTTTTCCTCAAGAAATATGCTAGAAGATAACTCCTGCAAATCTAAATGCCAAAATTGCATGAAGCTTGGCATGGCAAAAGGCAGCGCCCGGCGTGGCTTCCATATGAAAGTTTTAATGAAACGCAACCGCGCAACGCTCACTTTAGTGGAAGCCCACAGCGCTGTTTTCCGATATGATTTAAACGTCGCTTGGTCGAATGTAAAGAACGTAGGAGGGGAGCAATATTTTTCATCAAAAACGTTACGTTAGCCTTTGAAAAAACGTTCGTTATTGGAAAATGGGATAGAAATCAAAAACTCTATAGCGAAATCGAATATAAAGAACGGAGATGGGGAGCAATATTTTTAATCAAAAACGTTACGTTAGCATTTGAAAAAAAGCATTCGTTATTGGAAAATGCGACAAAAATAAAAAACTTTACAAGTAAACTAACGAAAGGAATATTTGAATAAATTTAGATCGTTCCTTGCACAATTAAATAACATATTAAGCTCTGATCTTGGAGTCGAAGAGATTAACCTCCACAAACTGCTACATCTCTCGAAGTCACTTCTTGCAACCACTGCACAACTCGAGCGGTAGAGTCCGTTGCTTGGTTACCAAAGCGCGGCATGTATAATCACATGCATCGAAAACGTTTCCCGCAAGCTCGTCGGTGTGGACCATCAATGTATGGACTCAGGCCGATAATTAATGAGCGAGTGTGACAGAAGAAATCAGTATAGTGAGATATTAAGAAATGCATACATAAATACACAATTATAGAATCGGTTCAGTGAGATATTAAGCAATGCGTTAAATAAATTTACAAGAAAGTACTATAATACAAACATAAAGTTCATGAAGTGTCAGTGCATCGTAACAATAGTACCACAAACACAGTTTTGTAGTGCTGAGTGACATATTTCCTTGGAGCACACGGGCAATATTCTAGAACTCATCAAGTTGCCAGTAAACTGCATTGGATCTGCACACACACACTCAATAGAATATCAGCGCAATGGACACTGGCCGGGTGAAGTTAAATGAGTCAAAGCAAAACAAAGTAAAAAGTACATTGAGTGAGAGTAGTGGTATAAATAGAGCTATAAAGTGTAAAGTGTATAAAGTGTCCGGCTGGGAGGCCTGGGTATCCGTATGTCAAAGGACAACGCGCTCCCTGCGTTCATATCGTCACTCCACTCCGTCCGTGGCCTAGTTGATGCTGTTTTACATAATGTACGACTGGCCGGGGACGACAGTTTGCGGATGGCGGTGGATGAGTGGCGCAATGGGAACGCAGGTATCGCTTTGCCCGAGGACGCGAGTTTGGGCCGGCAGTGTGGGCCCGCTCCTCGCTCGCGTCACAGCTCAGTGACCCTCGGAGTCGGTGTAGGCCACCATCAGAGGCGTTAAGGTCCGGGCCCTGATCATTGACATGAAACCATTCCCTGTTTTTAATTAATAAAATCAATTCCTTTTTTTTTGTTGGAATGGTGAGTGTGGGAGGCCTTTAAAAAAAAAAAGTGTAAATCAATGAAGTACTGGCTATAAATTATAAAAAAGTGACGAAGAAGGTATGAGACTTTAAGATAAAGAAAAATTAACAAAGTGAATATGAAAGCCTATCACTTTATTCAAGAGAAAATGACAAGTTTAGAGAAGAAAAGTGATGATCAAAACTAATAAGGACATCCAATATTAGGAAGGAAAAAAGTAACTATCTTTAGAAAAAGAAAATGCAAAATCATATAAACAGGGAAATGTGAATTGAACAAGTTCTGATGGGAAAGATTGGAATTTACTGAAAAATAGATAAATAGATAGAGGAAAGAGGTGTTGTATTTCATTGCTAAACCTAAATTAGCGCAACGATGCGCTCTAACCTGCTAAACTACACGCAAGCCTGCCCGAGTGTGCATGGATGCACTCTGACCTGACATGCAACAGCATGAACGAGTGAGCAAGTATGCACTCTAGCGTGACACTGTCTCAGGATCATCCCTCCCAGATATTTTTATTTAAGTCGCATGATCGCCAGCGTCGATGTAAATATCAATTTCAACTCAATCCTGCCGCCAACGAAGGTGGCTAAGTCCGTAAGCTCATCAGAGATTTGGTGGCATTTGTCCTCAGTTCGCGTCAATGGCGATGGAAAATGTCAATGAAATTCCCTTAACCCCCTTATGAAATAATCTGGAAAAATTACAAGCAGTGAATGTTATCATTTACAGTAAATTATAGCCGCAAGGCGCAAACTGGCCTTATGGTGAGGCGAGTAACATCGCGCTTGCGTATATAGTCAAATGGGGTAAGACAGGATCGCAGCCTTCATGGGGTAAGAAAGGACCGGCCCATGGCGTGCATTCTGACTGCACTGAATTTAATTTGATGAAAGAATATGTTAGAGCAATCATTGTCAGTCATTTCAGTGTTTGTTTCAACCCTGTTCTGCAAATAATGAATTTTTGGTTAATTTTTAAAGAAAACCTATGTAAAGAAGGGTCACAAAATAGTTAACCCTATTTGGGAAATAAGCTCTGTCTGATTAAAAAAAAATTTTTGGCCAGGTTTGTGGATGTAGGCAGGTAACCTCAAGTAATAAGCAACTTTTGAGACATACTAGGCATTCCTACCTGCTACCATCACTGCCTGACATCTATTCTAAAATGGGGTAAAAAAGGACCGGACATGGGGTAAGACGGGACCACTACATGATCCTGTTTTACCCCACAAGTGGTCCTATCTTACCCCACAAATGGTCCTCGATCTCTTACCCCATAGTTTATCCAAAGTAGCTTTTAAATGAATATATTATTGTGCATAAGTAAACCTGGAGTATTTTGGTCAAAATTTATATCTTTTGCTCAAAATAACCATTCTAACTAGTTAGCTTTTTTAATTAGAGAAATTTAGCTTACTATTGAAAATTGTATCAAGGGGATGGAGTAAATAGGGATGTCTCTTCCCATTAGTGAGCTGCAGAACTATGTGTAAGAGTGGTTGGGGGAAAAATCATTGCGTGAAAAATAAAAATAATTAATATCACAACTTTGTGAGAGAGCATAGGCTAGGTACTGGTATATTCGGAGAAGTGCACCACAAATGCAGTTAGCAAGAAAATACATGATGTCCGACACTTAAGTTATTATCCATTGGTTTTATTATCAATTTGATAAATTTTCAGACAATGACACGAATGGAATATACATGTAGCATTTAGCAGTGCTCTACAATGAATCAAAGCCAACCTACTATTACTATGCTTAACCCTTTAATGACTAGGTGTACCATACGGTTGCCTTTCAAACATGCTGTGTAATATTACTGTCATGATAAGGAATATGAGATAGTTGTTTTGAATGTGTTTGGTAAGCGTCCCTGCTTCGTTTCGGTGGTGCAACTCTACTCTTTGCCGCCACTACGTCGTACAACGCTGGTCTTGTTGGGAATCCGTGGTGCCATTCATTTGTTGAACTTTCCCAATCTATATTGGACTATGGTGGGAAAATCAGAAAAGTTGCAGCATTGGAACAATTCTACACAGTTTCTAGTACAATAGTGGGTGCACATGCAAAATTTGAACATAAAATAAAAATTACATGCATATATCACATTGTGTTTCTAAAGGCAATCCTTCAGTACAGTNTCTCGTGACAAAAACTCCAATGTGACTGATAAATATCAATAGAGTTGACATCCTGCAACACAAAACAGTAACAAGTGGTTGTGTAATCAAATAATGTGTTTCTAGATTGATAATATTGAATATCAGGTTTGTACTTTTATTAAAAACCTTGTAACACAAGAATTACCTGTTGGTCCTGTCTTACCCCATGCCCGGTCCCATCTTACCCCAGTGGGGTAAGATGGGACCAGCTCACTTTTTTTAATCTGTACAGAAAACTATGTTGTATGCAGAAAGTCTGAGTTGTAGCTTAGAAGCCCATTGCATAACTACACCTTGTGATAGGTTTAGGGTTTTTTATTTATTGATGGTATAGATGCTACATGCTTGTTAGTGATTTCGGTCCTGTCTTACCCCATCTGACTATACATGATACAATCATACATGCATTTTTAATTTCATTGAACACTTTGTAGGGGGAAAATAAAGTGTTTTTTTTTTTTTATTCAAAACGTATGTCTATGCTCTATAACTACCAGTACGGTGTATACTGACTACTGTATAACTGCATAAACTTAACCATGCATCATTTCTGTGCAAAATTACTTTGTTGAAAGAAAAAAGCCTACAGTACATAAATTTTGCACATGAACTAAAATAAAATGAATATTTGTTGCAAATCAATGTGACTTTTGTTGTTACCTCAGTTTGACAATTTCAGGAATGCACAGCTTCACCTTTGTAAGTGCTACTCTCGTATCATTTTTGAAACAAAGTTTGTTTCTTTTCTCTGTTTTGATGTTTACCATCATCAAAAAAGACTGCTCACAAAGATAGGTTGTAACAAATGGTATGAGAAGATCAATATCCAGGGCTTTCTTAGCAATAAGCCAGGGTGCAGAGTTTGCAAGCTGCATTGCCAAGATATGGTTTCCAGCCCAAAATGTCATCAGCCTTTTTCAAGATGAGTCGCCGAGTAATTTTTAATAAGAAAATGCTGCTAACAACTTCGATAGTATACGTATCCCTTACTCTCCATGCACTGCATCACTTACACTCATTGCAACTGATTTCTGGACTAGCTTCACTACATCCTGATCCATCCAACGTACCGGTACCGGAAACCTTACTGCGTGCGTTTGCGGTCTTTCAGATTTTCAACTATGTTCTGAATAGTTGGCCAAAGACTGGCGAATATCTGAAATGCAATAATTTCAATTCAAATGGTTCAGCAAGATCTTCTGAAGGCGTAAATTTTGCTGCTGATGCATCGCCAAAGATCTTGTGATATTCACTCACTTTCTGCACCCTGGCCCCTGGGGTTCAATCAAACCCAGGTTAAGAACCACTGCATTAGAACTAACATGAAAATATGTTAGTCATAAGGCTGAACAAATTTTAGATGAAAATTTTCTACTTATGATTTGGAATCTTGCAGCCCAATCCTGCAGTTTTGCAAACTATTACTGAATTAGATAGTTTTTGTTATGAAAAAATCTTTTGAAACCTTAAACCAATTGCAAGTTTGCAGATAGTTTTGTCATGAAAAAATCTTTTGTAACCCTAAACTAATTGCAAGTTTCCTTTTTTCATTGCTAGTTGGGAAAACTTATACTTTTTTATGAAATCTCTCAGCTCTAATATTGTTAGATTTCAGTTGCTATGAAATCTTACAGTTCTAATGTACAGCAATCCCTTGATTAGCATGGTTTTGAATACCGCGGTTTTGATTAATGCGGAAAAAAAATTTGCGACCTACCCTTAATCTACGCGGTGCCAGTTTTGATCAGCGCAACTTTTTTTTTCACAACACATCATTTTCCCGCCTCTAGCCAGAGGTTTTACATTCGTAGCAAAAGTGTTACTTTTTGCTTATTAGATCTTATGTTGTTACTTTTGTTACGACTTTTGGAAAAATTCACCAAATGTTGTTACTTTATGAATTTCAGCCAATAATTCTTTAAATAAGGTCCCGTTCCGTAGGCACTCATGCTGACTACAGAGTCGGTTTAACTGCGCCTTGTCTCGTTCATAACTCGAATGGTCAAGTAAGGCAATGTTCGCTGGTAAGTGCGCCATGCCGGTGCTCTAGTTACTCGTTAGCCTTCAACTGGTCAAGATTGCTGCCATATCTACTGCTCATTTTTATCAAACTACATAATTTTCCTTGATAAATTACCGTCATAATTATGGACAAAAAGGGAACGCTTAAATGTAAAAATATCACTTTAGAGACTAAGCTTGAAATAATTAAGCGTTTTGATAATGGTGAAATGAAAACAAAGATCGGTGAAGACCTAGGGTTTCCCAAGTCAACAATACACACGGGAAACAATACGTTAATTCATTCACATTTCTTTTATTTATTTCCCCTATTATCTAGAAAAAAATATGATGAATTTTAGTGGAAAAAAAAATATTATGTAACTTTGCTATTTTTGAGGATTCATTATAATTATTCCCATATATTCTTGAGTTTGATTAGCGTGGTTTTGCTTACCACGGTAAAACTCGGGGATTTATTAACCGCGTTAATCAAGGGATTGCTGTAATGTATTTTTGAGTGATTGAACTAATTGCACTTAACATACCTATTTGTCATTTCACAAAATTTTCATCTTTTTCAATTCTGTGCCACCATACCATGCTCCCACCAAAATATCCTGCATAAACACAAAATGTTTTTTCTGTGATTGCATAGTGTTGGACTCCAGTACTTGTGGACTGTGGTCACATTAGACTGCATTATAACAGCATTCATCCATCAACTAAAACATAAACAATATATTAACAGGTGTTGATATGCCTTAAGCCTCTAGAGTAAAGACAAATGTTCTTGTTGCTGTTTCTAAGGTAAAGCTAGACTGCTAGAGATTTGGACTAACTGGTGCACAGGACTAAAAAAATATAACTCAGTACTCACTGCAGTGAGTGACAGACTACAGAGAGCGCATTTTCTCATCAACGAAAACTTGAGGTCAGGGACGGACAGACAGACAGACTGATGGACGGTTGGACAGACATGGCGAGCACAATAGTGCATTTTTTCCATAAATGAGAAAATGCGCTAAAAATCCAGTTGCGTTTCAGAGAGTACCGGTAGATGTTTTTCTCACTAGGTTCATTGTATGATTGAAGAATACAACGACTCTCTTGTCCACAATTGCCACTTGTGAGACTAATTTAATTAAATCTAGTAGCAAAAATTAACTATATTATGAACAATTTGGAAAAATTTGAAGATCACCAATCATCAATCAAGATTATAGCACCAATGTTTGGACTATGTTGGCATTAATAACTTATTCTATATTGGGACTTTTTTTTGTTAGTATGAAATTTGTCAACAAGATTGTGTGAATCGGTTAGTTCCATAGAAATTTACCTCCAAGTATCTTGAAATATATATATTTTTATATTTTTTTTCTCTTGCTGGAGCCTGGCTCATATTCTTTATTCATGCTATTTGAGACTTGGAGAGTTTATTTCCTGTCAAAATATTATTTGAGACTCAGTTTGTTGATATTTTCAGTATCAGCACAGGACCAGTGTACTCTTCATCTCACAAGAGCACCACCGTTTTTGAAGAGCTTGGTCTGCCTGAACCTCCAAAGAGACCAATTAGTCCTTTTATAAATTTTTCAGCTGCAGTAAGGAAGGACTTGCTAACTGGAAAATCATTAGGAGGTTAGTGAACAACTAACTTGTATGTTCTTCATATAGGTACAGTGGGGGGAAATAAATATTTGTACACTTAAAATCGTATTTTAATGTATGTAAGTACACAAACTGAACAGGAGAAGTGATTTATATTATGTATAGAGGCGCATTGTATTCAAAAATAACATCAATAGAAATTAAANAATAGCTTTTTTTCATGGGTCACATTTTTAATTTTTTAACCTATTAGATATGCAAACTTTTTAAATCTTTCTATTGTGTTACGTAGCCTCAGTATTAGGCCTTTAATGCCCATTGACAGAATTTTTCTATGTCGAATAGTTTTTGAGTTTTGGGGGTTTTTGTTAAAAAAACGAAAAGTGGTCTAAGTTACCCCGGGAGTCTAAGTTACCCCAGTTTACGGTACACGTTATGGAATGGCCAAGCCAGTCGCCGGACTTAAATCCGATTGAAAATTTGTGGCGGTATTTGAAGATTCAAATTAAGAAAAGGTCCCAACAAACATTGAGAATCTTTAGGTGGTGTGCCAAGAAGAATGGTATAAAATACCAGTCAGCATCTGCAAATCATTGGTCGAGACGTATAGAAATAGATTGGTATCTGTTGAGCTGAATAAAGGGTATTCAGCCAAGTATTAAATTAAAATAATGCGGATTTATTGTTTTGTACAAATACTTTTTTCACCCCGAAAAGTGAACGTGTTGCATTGTTTTTTGTTGCATTGAGATTTAATTTCTTTTGATAGTATTTTTGAATACTATGCGTCTCTATACATAATTTAAATCACTTTTCCTGTTCAGTTTGTGTACTTACATACATTAAAATACGATTTTTCAAGTGTACGAATATTTATTTCCCCCCACTGTAGGTACAACACTTAACTTGCATCTTGCTAAGATTTCCTTCAACCCTAGTCAGACAGCATTCTTTTGCCATGGTACAATCCTACCTAGTGTAAGTTTATTTGTGCCTATGCAGGTGTTTGATAATAAAATAATAAGTATTATTAATAGTTAGGTGCAACTTTCACTGAAATTATAGAGGAAGGATTTTACTATATTATTCCATCAATATTTTTCAGCAGTGAAATTTTGCGATTTGGTCAAACCCACAACATAGTACCAATGTGTGCATGATTAAATTAATTGTGATACACTATTTTATTCCTATAGAATGGTTCAAATCCATTTCCTTGGCTTAGGTACCTACCTACATGACTAGTATGATGACACCATCCTCCTATTATCCTGTGGTTCATTACTGTTTATTTGAGAGTCCTCAGAGTCGTGAACTTCATATTTTGTTCACTTCTTCTACTATGAGTTATTTTGCTTCTATTGATATTACTTGGAATGATTACATAATCAGGTATTTTTAATTTATTTGACATTATGATTTTGCAAAGACTAATAAATTGGCAGAATTTCACTATTTTACTGTGTTAATTTTGGTAGGAAGATGCAAAACCTTCTAAGATGAACCTGGAAACAAAAAGATTGAGAGCCTATTTCATAGAAAATATAATATTTACCTATACATATATACACTATACTGGGTAGTTCACTATATACCTATACATTATACCCTGATTTTCGATTTACCTGTGCAGACGTAAAAACATTGTTCAATATATTGAAAAAACATAAGAAAGTTGTTGATACAACAAATTCTCTGATAGTCAATGAAACTTTAAAGGAACAAATGTTTTCAACCTATACTAATCTACCTATATAGGTATATGCATACATGTATTATGGTTGGCTTCCTTTAGGGTGTGAAATATCTTATTTTATATTATGCTCCAAGAGTCCACCATTGATACCTATTTAATATAAAAAATCACATAATCTCCATGTTTTTCAGAACGGAGCCTTGAGTTGTCAAAGAAATGGGAAAGTTTACCTCTTGGTGAAAAGAATAAGTATCTCAAGCGTTATGATGAAGAGAAGGCTAAGTATTTGGCTGAGTAAGTATACCATACCTACTTCATTTCTACTTGCTTTTTTTTTTCAGTTAGATCTCAATACTATGAAGCATTTATTGTTGATCTAAAACACACAGCAGAACATGTAGGTATATTTATTATGCATGGTTAAGAGCTAAGTTTCATTAACTTACATGTTTTGTATTTAGATTATATTAGCTGGGTTTCTAATGTCCTGAGTTACCCATGTTAATTTTAAAACCATTCTGGAAAAATTCATACTCAATCATGATCAATTTGATTTCATACCATTGGAATTTTCTATTGAGCCAATTATATAGTTTGTATTGGCACCCTTTATTGTAATGCATTTCATTGGTGACATGAGTAGCATTTTTATTGACAGTAAGGAAAGCTACCAAAAGAGTATTGGCAAGGAGCAGCTAGCACAAATAAAGCTTCTGAAACAACGGAGAAAACTTGAGCAGCAGATCGAATTGGAGATCAAGAAGAAAAAACTCACACAAAAGGAAGACTCTTTTGTCTTTGGAAAGCCTAAGGTTCCATTGAACTCATTCTTTTTGTACCTCAATGAAGTTTCGCAACAGGGAGAAACATTAAACCAAGTTAGTACCTTGCCATTAAGTAGTTCCTCAGGCAACCACTTGTTAAAACTTACGGTACCTATGTTGGTGTTCTTATAAAAAAAACACGTTTGAAATGGCCCATTGTACTCTCACATGATCTTGTTATTTTTGATTCAATTTCTAATTAATAATGTGCTCCTGTACTAAATGACATTCATTTTGATGATTTTTCATATTTTTTTTATTACTATAGTGCTGTTATTCTTTGATTTGCTGTTTTTTTTTTGCCTCATTGTTGTAGAATTGCATTGTGTGTGTCCTGAGAAGTATAATTTTCTCAGGAATTTATATCAAAGAAGAGTCGCGAGTGGAAGGCATTGGGAGTCGAAGGCCAGGAGCAGTACAGACTGAGGGCATCGAAGCTCAGGGACGACTACAATCGGGACCTTCAAAAGTGGGAGACGAAGTAAGTCGTCACCTTTTAAGGTTAATCATTTTGATAATTTATTGTTTCTCTGTTTAGATAATTGTTTGATAACTCATAGATATGATTACACTTTAATTTATCAAGTAAGAACGCTCCTAGGGGGATTGTTCCTGAGCGCCCCACTGCTGAGCTCGCGGTGTCTGACTGCAGGTATCAGTTGTGGGGTTAAGTTATTATTAGGTAGGATACCATATATTAAGTTATAATGTAGGTAGGATTTCTTTCATCAAGTTATTATTTAGGTAGGATTCCTTACATTAAGTTATTATGTAGGTAGGATTCCTTACATTAACTTATTATGTAGGTAAGATTCCTTACATTTCCCTTCTCTGTCTCTCTCGTGCGGGCGGCCGACATCCCGTGTAAGCGACCTCTTGTTCGAGTGTCTTTCTGTTGCTTTTCACCTGTCCCTCATTGGCACTTCGTCTCTTTGAGATGCTAACGCTATTTCTTTCCAGCCAGCTTCAGCGAGCTGGACAATTGAGACCTTCCGCCCCTTGTATGTGATGATTAATTTGAGATTTTGAATAATTGAGACCTGCCGCCTTGCTGGCGATGTTATCTTTTGAACTAAGGTGCGAAATAGCTTGATAGCTGAAGCGCTAGCAAACCATTATATACTACTACTACTACTATTACTACTACGGAACTTATCATGTAAGATCTGGGAAAACCTGTAGGTTTCCGGGAATATGAAACTGAGGCAATTATGTAATGTATATAAATCCAGTGTATCTTTTGCAAATTTTTTTCTCTGGCGTCTATAAGATCTGTTCTCTCTGTTGGGCTATTTATTTAAACTTTTTTGCCTTGACTTATACTTCTCAACATTGATTTTACTTAGGAATGTATGTTACCATTTCCATTCCCGCAGAATGATCAAGGAGGGCCGAAATGATTTGGTCCGTAAAAGCACCCTGGCGTCCGTCCTCAAGAATGACCCCAAGAAAGAATTGAACTACAAGGCAGCCAAAAAATAGGATAGCGCGGTGGGTGATGCTCGAGCCGTTACTGATGCATATACTTTGAATGCTTCAGAAACTAGCAACAAAATGGAGTCAAACACGAGATCTCATAGTAAGAATAGTAGCTTGTATAAAGAGGGTGAAAGCTTGAAATTGGAAAGTAAGCCATTAATGGATGACAACACAGTGGAAAAATTCTCGAATAGGAAACCGAAATATATTATTTCTAGAAAAGGTCCCGGAATAGAAGTAGATGAATTATATTCTGATATCAGTGCAAAGGCTGTAATTGGTAAGTCTAAGAAGAATCGTTTAACGGTTAAGAAATCGAGCCCTGATATGATCACCACCCTAACTGTAGCTCAAAATGAAAGAAGCGCATCTTCTTTGCGTGACGTTCTTGGTGCCAGCTCAAAGACTGAGCGTCGTGTTTGTGTTGGTAATTCTTCCAGTGATGTGTCAGACACATGCAAAGTAAATGAGTTTGGAAAGGATGCAGAAGAAGAGAATTTGGTGGGTGTTGAAGATCAGGCAGCTGATATGCGGCTCCTGTTGACTGCCAACCAGACTAAACAGCCATCAGAATTGGAGTCTCATTCTACCGGCCATGCTGAAGGCAACCAAGCCATCCATTGCGCTGCTAAATCCACAGTAACGTCAAGTCTCTCTGAGGACTTGTCTGTTTCGAGTTCCACATGCCATGTCAGAAACGAAGTAGTGAGGCTCTGCGCTGCTAAACCTTTCAATTCTGCTGAATTCTCTTGTCCCCACGTCAATTGTGTTCCAGAATCCAATAGTCAGGTTTCCTCTGCTTTGACTTGCTATATTAGACCGGTCGAACATGATGAGCGCGGTTTTTATAATGTCGCTGCTCGAGATCATCAAAGTAAAGACATATTTTCGGCATCACCCACCAATGTTTGTCGTCATGATCCTATTTCGGTTGTTAGATTACCTGAAAAACGAGTTACTTGCTGCGACTTCAAGTCGCCTGCCTCAGTCGACGTTCTGTGCCAACTTGATTCCTATGAAACTGCGAGCCAGAACAAGAAAGAAGTGGAGTCTCTGTCTGTGGTAACTGAAAATCAGGTTTCGTCGCAAGCTGTTCCAGAGTTAGCCGTAGATGATGGAAGAACAGATGAAAATTCTGGAGACATTGTGCGAGGTAACGATTTTCAATGTGGCTTTTCTAACCCTTACGTTCCGATTTTCATCAAAGATGTGGACGGTCAAGATGCTGGTTTGAAGCAGAGTTGCAAAACGAGCATTGTTTTAAAAATTAACAGTTCTGAGATTTCCACTGAACCGAAAAATCCAATGTCAATCTGCCTCACCCGAAATCCTGCATGTTCAGAAATTAACAATTCACGCAACTATATAGTAGAGCCATATTCCTCGTGTTCACCTTATCTGGTGCATCAAGAACTACTTGATATCGGAACCACGAGTTCTTCACTGCAGGATTTCTGTTTTCAAAGCGCATTGCCAGTCTCAAAAATAAATGTAAATATCGCGACTTGGTTGTGCGAATCCTTCATTAACAGCGCAAACGTGGTGGCCGTGCCCGTTATTTTGATTGTATTTTGTCTCATTTAATTGTAGCCTCTAACGGATCATTTTTCCCTCATGTGCCTTCGTAATAAGTTCAGTATATAGGTTTAACAGGAAATACAAGCGACATAACCATCGCTGCCTAAAAGTGAAGTGTAAGAACTGCTGATGTCATTTTGTAGTACAAATTTAATTTATGGTTGAGGAAATTCACTGGTTAAAAGTAATTAATAATTAATTTTCATGTTCTGCAATATTTGAGCCTCATTTCCTTTCTCAAACTGTGGTACTTCTAAACTTGAGATTTCTACAAAAACATCGTTATTTTTGAGGCATCTCTCCGTTGTGTGTATGATGAGCAACTTCGTAGTTGGTCACATTTTTTGTAAACCAACCGATTTGCGATGAATTTAGTTGCACTACTATCTTTATTTTGTAGCACAATAGTCGCATTTTTTCGTTAATGATCCATTGTTTTCTTTTTTTGATAAATTTTGCCCATGCGCCTGAAAGAACCTACTTATTTCCCCTTAATGTAACTCGTCTTACTTAATTGGAGTTAAAACTACATGATGATTCTCAGTATCTTTAATTTTAATATTATGAGTGATTTAATTTTTTTCATTCATTTTTAGTTTTTTTGAAGATTGGAGTCAGTGCTTGCCTCGACGTCTTGTTCTTTTGTAATTAGGCTGTCGCAACTAAATGCACATTGCTAGCACTTTTTTTTTTATCCTTATTTTGTTGATGTCATTTCTAACATTATAGGTTTTCATATAGTTATCTCATCTTAGGTAAGCTCATGACGAAGAGGAGGATAATATTTTGCTAGATGAGGAGAAATATACCTAATTTCAGATTGTATCAAAATATTGCATTATTATGGCCTTAGGTCAATTATGTATTTGTCATTGTTTACACGTTTGTGAGTTAGGAACGAGGCGTCGCAAATATATTGAGGCGCTTTGATGAACTAAGGACGATATTTGTCGCATTACTTGCGAACCAAATCGAAGTATTAACGTCCCCAATAATTTAAAAGTTTTTAAATTCGTGCTCGCAAGTAATCAACTAATTTTGCTGCCATAACCTTTCATCATCATTTTAATGGCATCTGACCTTCGGAAATATGAAGCCTAGTCTAGAATTCCAAGTCTACCGTTCGAATGCCTCAGGGAAACCCGGCGAGTATCTCTTTCATTCACGTGACATTGAAGTATTTCTTTAATAAATTGGAATGCTAGATTTCTAATTTCTTTTATAAAAAACGTTTTGATCAATAATATAAAATCTAGAAACAATCTAGTTTTTGCGATCAGTAATTCTGTCGCTGCTTTAGACATTTAGTCATTGCTGTTTAAATGTATTCAATTGAACTCGTGAACTTGGACAAAAAGTCTCTTTTATAATAAGTTTCAATAGCCATTCTCGGTTACTGCTCAACGGAAACAAGGTCGCTTGTGCTTATACACCATCGTTGGTTTTATTCCTGCGGATTTCAGTGCGAAAAATAGAGGTTTTTAATGCCAGTTAACGTAAGCTATTGGACGCTTGCCAATGATTGCAATTGGTGCTTCCTAATGAATACAAATTATCAGGCGATTTGCCTGAGTAGAAAGAATTTTGCGATTATGGGTATCGCAATATCCATGTCTTAGTTGATCTTTAATGTCCCGAAACGAATCGAGTAATTAGTGATGCCTCAGGCGGCCACACTACGAATTCGTTTGTTTCAGACCTGGATTGGTGTTGCAGTGAAGGCTGGGTCGACGTCTGGCGCTGCATTGAAGACCTTATCGACCTTCTCGAGGAACAGAAGACTGGCTAACTCGCCACGTGTGAAATATATGTTTTGAATACTTATATTCGTTTATGTGACGAGCCAAAATAGCGCCATATTTCAAAATCTGCTTCATCTCTTAATTTTATTATTAGATTTATTAGATATTTAATTGCAAAACATGACACTTGAATGGAAATCGTTTAAAAAAATTAATACTTTAATTTTAATATCTGAAATTCTCAATCTTATCAATGCGCAATGGAAAGGCATTGTAAATCGAGGTCTGCCTGCTGGTCGTTGGTTTCGGTAGATTTTATCCCGGCAAATGCAAGTAGATGCGAATTGATAGATAACAGTTATTATTTCGTGTAAGAAATTAATCATAAATGGGTAACATCGGATCGTGAAATTCATTCACTACCCCACTGCGCAGTGTATGTATGAATTTCATTGATGTCTGGTAAGTCGTTTCCGGATTGGGGGCTCGAAATTTTTGAGTCAGACGATGATTAATAGTTACGTTTAATGAACATGTGAGAACAATATTCCTACTGAATTTGCACGCAAAGAAATGTCCCTCGACAAATCTACTTTCCAGTTCATTGCTTATCCTAATTAAATTTCACTTTTCTGTACGCATGTTAGGTCTCAAAAATCCTCAAGAGAAAGCAATCAAGCCATAGAAATAAAATCCGTTTTAAATAAATTTGGCATGCACTAATGAATTATAGTTCAAAGTTTTATGTGCACCATCGAATAGTACACTGTCGTCGTATGTGGGAGATAAAACAATATTACCCACTTAGTAAATTGTCGCATTGTCTATTTAAAAATTGTCGTAATAAAGATAGTGGTATTTCTGTACCCCAGAAGTACATTTCACAATGATCTGAATCGATCTTGATCTGAAAATGTCTAACGATTGCATTGCAAAGTTTCCTTAATGCAAGACCAAGAGGTTCAAGCCAATTTTTTCAGTGAAATTTTTCTGAAAGTAAGCGTACTCCTTTGCGTTTAGTACATCCCAATTAGCACACGTCTTCAGCCACATCAATTATCAAGGAGTCGTGCTCATAAAAAAAAGAATGAAGAGAGGTAAAGTCTGAGTGGATTTTCCACCAAATTCTATTTCACTAACTCGTCTACTATAATGTTATTTTATAAGTGTTGGTATATAATTTTATTAGAATTGAATTTTTGACAGACTCTCGTAGGCAGGGTCATAAAGGAAAGACATTGGTTTCCATTTTGTGACAGTGTACTCATCAGTATCTACACATACAGCATTTTTATGGTCAGCAGTACAAAGGTTGTATGCAAACCTTGACAAAACATTCGAACACAGAATTTTAACCAAAAATGCTTCAGTCAAATTCAGGAAATGCGTAATTAACTTATTGATACTGGAACAGGTCGAAAAAATTTAGCAGATCGCGACCGGTACATTGAATTAGTGTACACGAATGTACGTTTCAATGTACGAATTTACATAGAAACGTCCCCCTCTACCGCACATGTATGAGAAGTTTTTGTCTTTGGTTTCAACGAAATTTGGGACTAAGAAATTTTTCGGTACACGGCCTATTGCCGTCTATTTTCAAACTTTGAGCCCCTGTACATCACTATGTATGATTCGCCATATCTAAAATCGACTGGCTTTCATCAATGTATTCTACATCTATAACATCAAGTATGATTTGATTCTAGATTAGCACGATAACAGATTCTAAAAATGCGAAGCTTTAGGCTCATAGCGATAATTCATGGTCATGCAACACGTTCTGTACATTATTCATAAAGCTCTTTTAAACGTATTTATATAGAGAGCATGAGAGGTATACGATTCCCTATACCCGTTCAGTGGGTGTCGTCAGTATACTTTGTAATGCACGTGGGAGTCGAGACGTGTGCATAGCAGAGCATTCATTCACACGCTGCGAAGTGTGCAAGAACCGCAAGTCAATCACACGCTGCGTCGTGTAAACTGTAAAGAACCGCTATTCATTCATACGTTGCGTCGTGTGCGGAACCGCTATTCATTCACACGTTGCGTCGTGTGCGGAACCGCAATTCATTCACACGTTGCGTCGTGCGCAGAACCGCAATTCATTCACACGTTGCGTCGTGCGCAGAACCGCAAGTCTGACCAGTCTGCAGCTACAACACTTCAATTTTTGCTAAGAAGTATTATGCAGTAGTTCATTGTTCGAATGTTTTTTACTTAGGGACTAAGTTGGAGCTTTTTACTTGAGAAATGTACAAATTGAATTTTACAAAAGGATAAACGGGATGTGATAGTTAAGAAAATTTAGTTTTGCTACCAGCAGACCGAAGCACGAACCCCCAACTTATTCCAAATCTACATCGAATAAAATCTTAAATACTATGAGAAAATTGAACAATAAATAACGGAGAAATGCAGTAACAAGGCAAAGCAACACTCAAGTGAGATTAAAACTTAAAGTTATAGTAAATGTGGGTCGAGGTGTACAATTGAGCACATTCTTTATTATTTTGGAAATTTTGCACATCGAGAATTGAACAAAACATTTGCCAGACTTTATCTAATAAGCTGTTTGTTTGACAGCACATAAAATAAATAAGAGTTAAATACTGTAACTAATTTGAACTTTCTCATTAAAAGATGAGTACTGGGCACCTGTAGTATTGGCCAATAAACTCACAAGTTAGATTAGTTTATGCTGTTACACTAAAAAGATCTTGTCCAAGAAATTTTTTTTGAGCTCTTTGCTCATAGATATCAATGTTATGAGGTTAAACTATGTTGCTTTTACCCTCTCTACTAATAGTATCAAGCTTAACGTTGAAATTTATCACTGGTTTAAAGCGAATTAATTTGTACGAAATAACTCAATGTTAAATTATCCAAGAAACGGCTATATAGTCAAATAAATTAAAATTTTTTTAATAGCATAAAAGTTTAAATTTTAGCATTTCAATTATTATTTATCTCATGCGAAATCCAGCGAATTTATTTGCTCATTCAACGGTTGCGTTTGATATCTTAACGATGCCAAAATTAATTTTTTCAAATTCAATTTTTAAGTCTTGAAATAAAGCCAGCAGATTCTGTGCCGTTATATAAACAACGATTGTTATGCCTGGATTTTTTAAGGCGAGCCATTTTTTTTGCAGAAACGTGTAAGTGAACAACAGAAAAATATTATGGAGATGAAGTTTCTACTCAGGAAACTCCGTACTCGATCGTATGGCCCCAAGAGTTCCCAGATGAGGTCACGGTTGTAATTTAACCCATGATAGGCTAAATGACTCAACCACAGAACTCTCTTTCTCGTACATCCAGAAGGTCATAAAATAATCGCGTTAATCCCGAATTCGCTTATGAACATTCGTATTGAACTAACATAATCGTGCAGGAACTTCAGATAATTATATTTAACGAGTAAATTACCTGATTGAAATTACCTTGAGCCAATGAAAAAACTTTCATTGTTCGCGAGTAGAACATAGATAATCTTCCTGAATATTTATAACAACAGCAAAACATGAACGCTTTACTTCTTGGCGTACAATAGCACCTGAACTCCCGTGTTAAATATGAGATTTCCCCATCGTTTCGGTGAATTACGCAGAAAGCCTTCAAACATCTATTCCAAATTAAATGAAAATTGTGGTGGAGTAAAGATGCAAGATAACATCGATCTTGTGCTCGATGCATTCAAACAATCATTAATGCATTCAGCTGTACAAAACACATATTTGTTGATAGTTAATTTAAAAAATGCTTCAGTTCTGACATCAAATTTGAAGTACTCGACCTGGAAAAGTCACTGAGCCAAATTCTCATATGCATACCCTAAGAAAGCGCCAGTCCATCTGTTTAAAAAAATCAGGTTTTCGTACAAATCTGGCTTACCGTTGAAGTATGATCAGTTAGTTCATTTTGCGTCTGGCAATTGGAATATTATCATGTAGGCTAACCATCCTGGCATCCTCGATGGTTCTCGATGATTTTAATTCGTGACAATATAATTTCAGACGTTGCAAAGTTTGTCGCATATACAGTCGCTCAAAAATTAACTTCTGTTAAAACTTTACCAGGTTGTTACCGATCTAAAATACGGAGTAATGTTGAGGAATTTTTTTTAACCCGGTTGATAATGTTAACACTGAAAAATGTATATTCTGATGAGGTTTATGAATTCATCTTGAATTCAATCCCGTACCTTCCATAGAAGTCAAAAAGCCTCACGCTTTCTCACAGCTGCATGCGTTTGCATTATAGCGAGACAAACTCTACAATCAACAGGGTTGTTTTTCACAGATGATACTAGTTCTCAATCAGTCCAGATAATTCATTCGCTTAGTTGTTTACACATGAACACTTGAAGGGATTATTATGCATTACAGAAAGCGAACATATTTCTCATAAACAGGGGCTCCTTACATTCTAATGATAATTACAACATGGATTCCAAAAGCCGCATGAGCTCCAGCATAGTTGCGCCATGCGGTAGGTTGCATTCTTCGAAAGCAGTTACAACACGGCTCATCGGAAATGTATCGTACAACGTGAGGGCTTATTAACTATTAGGAAATGACCATAGAGAACCAACTACACTCACTACGTCGAATCTCTTTTGCTCTACTGTAGGAATTATTTATAACCAACTCTGTACATTAATACAATTATTATTCCTTTTGTATGATTTTAACATAATTTTCCGCACAAATATTGCGTCATTTGAAAAATATCGAAGAGGTTTTGCTGAGAATTTTAGCAATTCATACGATTCTTATAAAATTCTTGAAATTCAGCGATTCAAGCTTGATTTTTTACTTTAATTAACATGCAAATGAAACACAATTTTGAGATGAGACAGTAAAAATACATGCTGGTGAATTTTCTTAAAACATACGTTGCTTTGCGCTATTATTTGATCCGTACTTATTCAAATGTATCAATACAAACTGTACAGGTTAACATTAAGTCCATTCTTTTCCGATTTTTGTTCGTTTTTTCACTTAACAAAACAACCAGTTCAACACAATTGCACTAACACTTATATATCCGCATGTAGCAAGTGTACTTCGGAATCATGATGATGGTGGCTCTTCATTTTTTTTTTCACAACCAAATCCAAGAACATCCACTTTTTATCACAGAAAATATTTACAACTGTGACCCGAGTCTTTTATTTTGCCTTCCCGTGAAGGACAAAAAAATCGAGTGTGGAATTTCTGCGTTTTGTTTAAATTTGTTGTCAAGTCTAGAGGTACCAGGAAAATCTAAACTGCTCATGCACATGGTCGGGAATACGTATGCGAGTTATTATATTTAATGGGAACTACCAGAGCCTGAACAGGTATTAAGATGAATGACCGTTATCTCGCAATCGGAATGTTTAAATTGTTTATATTGTAATGCCGTTACTTGGGTTATCTAACAGACGACTAAGAAAGCTGCTCATAGTCGTGGGCGTAATCCTAGGCACTCTGCTGCTGTGGCTGGTGCTGCGGAGGAGCCAGGGAGAAGCCAAGAGGACCTGGTAAGGAGGATGATAAGGACCGCGGGTCTCCGTGCAGACGCAGGGCCTGCTCCATACGCGCCTCCTGCAGACGAAGAGCTTCACCGAGATCGCTTTGGTGGGAAGGAGGGCGAACGTCGGGATTTGACAGTCGTAGAGCTTCCGACTGAGGGTTCCTCAAAGAACCATCAATTATTGGCCCGCCGTTGGAGTTAGACAACCTCAGGTCCCGCAAGTCAGGTTGAGGTGATGCAAGCGGTTCAGGTGGCTGTTGATGACCATTTGGCTGAGATTGTTGTTGTGGTTGTTGCTGCTGTTGATGCGACGATGGTTGGGATTGCGGTTGTTGTTGGGGTGGTGGTTGTTGCTGTTGCGGCTGCTGTTGCTGATGTTGTTGTTGTCCGTTGTGCGAACCCTGATGGTGGTGCTGGTTGGTAAGGGACCGGATTGCCTCGGCTTGTGAGGCCATGACTGACCGAATTGTTTCTGCTTGAGACGTAAGAGTGGATTTAACCAGTTCAGCCTGACTCTGGCTGATCATGGCTCGCATGTTGTCTCCTCCGTGTGGTCGCATGTGGTTCATAACATCATGATGCGAGGAGATGGACCGAAGAGCGTCAGTCGGAGATGGCATGCGGCCTAGGCCGATGTCGAGCTTTTCAGCAGGGGTTGACATGCGGGACGAGGCGTCGCTCTGTGGGGGTGAGGCTGCCATTGCCATGTGAGAGACAGGGTTCTGGTGTTGGGCTTGATGTTGCATCTGATGCGGCATGCCCATACCCATTCCCATGCCCATGCCCATACCCATGCCCATTCCCATGCCCATACCCATCCCCATGTGGTTTCCTCCTCCTTGAAGTCCAACTTGTGCGAGGCCGAGCAAGCTCTCTCGTTCTCTGCGCTCAGCGGCTGCGCGCGACAGCACGTACTGGGCAGCGAACTGATGCTTGGGATCCATGCGCATGTGCTCCATATGGTTCAGCAGACCTGCAGGCACCATCACGTTATAAGTAATTTCTTACTTGCATGCAATAGACTTACTTCTGAAAAATTATACACTAAAGAGTGCTCGCTAGTTAATATTTACGTTATAAGTAATTTCTTACTTTGATGGATGCAACAGGATATCTTTGAAAAATTATACACTAGAGAGTGCTCGCACCTACGAATTTATTTATTTTGGTGACATGGATTCTTGAAAGTAATCACAAACCATGGCTATGGTAAGTGAAATCTGACGATGAGCGATGCAATGATAATTCGTGCTTGCGGTTGCAAATTAAACTCTTTACAATTCAGAAGTTAGGTGAATATTAATCTCTGGTTAAATGAGCTGAATTGTTCAACCAAGGAAAAATATAAGAATATTTTAGTAAAGTGAATCAGAAAACGAAGAAACTGGAATTTTCAAGAAAATTCTAAACTAACTTCATCAAACAGCGTTATGTATCCTCATCATTCTCACCAGATTCGTGGGTAAAGACAGCGTGACAGACTGAGCACGGCCACATGCGTAGCGACGATGTGAACTGCGACGTCTCAGGATGACATGCAAGATGTTTTCGCAAACTGCCTTCGTTGACGTAGTGCTTGCCACACACCGGGCACGAGTGAGAGGCCGTACGACGCTTGGCTGTAAAATGCGAGGCGTGAATATTGTGCAGCCGCTAAAGTTGACATCGAAATGTGAAAAACAAACATGGTTAATGAGAACGATACAAAAGTAATCAGTTTGAGAATCGTAATTAGTATTCCACAAGATTCATAGCAAAAAGGCGAGCGTGGGTCGGTGAAATGCTAAATATTGTTACGACACAAACTGGTGAGGCTATTTTTTCAGCGCAGGAATGCAAAGAGATTCTTGCAGAAATTATGTAGGTGAACCAAGTAGAGAGATTTAATATATACATTATAGACTATCTAATTATAACTTTGTTGGAGACAACTGTCTCAACATCCGACTGATGGTCCCATATATATACTGTGTTGTCGCATGGCTCAATCGCGCGTGGAAGTCAACTACCACTAAAACTGCAACGTTATTTTTAAAGAATTTCAGTAACTTTTCTCCATACATGGAACAGAATATTCAGGAAATCCAGAATTTAAACTGCCGTATTGACTCTCAATCTCTTGAAAATATAAACAAAATTTATGGTTAATTGAATTTATTTTATTTTGAAAAGAATTAGGACACGAACAGAACGAACTAAAGCATGAGAAGACACCAATAAACCACATTTCTTAGTACAATGACTTACCTGCGACGCCAGAGGCATTGGGGTCCCTATGGGTGAACTTCATATGTTCCATGAGCTGTTCTCCATTCATAAAGAGTTTCTGACACTGAGGGCAGTTGACTGCATTGGGACCTCCAACCAGGGCAGTGTGCTGCGTACGACACATCTATCGGTGAACAACATAATTTGCAAAGCTCAGATACACCAACGCTCGCATTTGTTCACTGCACTCGACCTCACTCGCAACCCTTCCGATAATGTCCATGTTTTCCTTCTCTGTTGTGTGTGTGTGTGTGATTGGTTGTATATGTGAAGGCGAATAGGGAAATGGAAAGAGATTGACATTAAAGTTAATTAATAGAAATTGTTGATGGATTCATTTTTTTATACTTTTACTCAAAGACTGGTTTTTATTTTTCAAACTTTTTTAGTGGCACGCGGGAGAAAAAAAAATCAAGTCGAAAGTGAAGGTTGCAGAGGGAAATAGTAGCTGACAAAGTAACGACTTGATGGGAAAATAATAAAGGCACTCAGGTCTAGCTTTGCTACTCAATCGACTAGACTTCCTCGGTAAAATAAAGTAGGGATGTCTCACAATTACTATCGAGAGTGAAGAGAGAGAAATAAACTCATTAAAACAAAATTTTAGGAATAAATTAGAGCTTAAAGAGATTGGATCAAATTTGAGAGCTTTGGTGTGAAGGAGAAACTCAATGTTATTTTGCTCACAACATAAGAAAAAACGTTACCATATGACTGCTCAAAAAGAGCATTTGTTTCCTGAGAATTATCTCTTAAAAGAAAAAATCTCATTCTCTCCTAAAAGCAGTGAGAGGAAAAATATTGCAAGGGCAGTGATGATTCGTATCAGAAAGCTTTAAGGATGAAATGAGGTTTGAGTACATATTCTACTAACATGAGTGGACATGACAGGGTTTTTTATAAAAGGGTTGCGAGGAGCTCGAATAACTAGAAAATAAAGAAAGGATTAATAACACGTTATACATTATGCTAACATGCGGGTTAAAAATAAAAAAAAATAAATAATTTTAGAAAGAGTGATAGTAAGAATGGGAACTCATCGTTGAATATTTTGTTAGAATGGAGAACATGAATTGATTTTCGTATAGCGCGCCGCAATAACATGTAACAGGCATACCAGTCTTATCAGAAATTTTATTCAAAAACATTCATGGAAAGTTGGGGGTTGATTTCGAATTATTATAATAATTACATTAGTGTTAGAATTATGGGATTGTTAAAATATTGAATTAATTGTGAATATTAAACAAATAAAATAACAGGAATTCCCCAAGCATATTTTATCTGAAACATATTAGAGCCCATCCAAATCATCGGTTAATTGATACTTGTACAATCAAATTTACGCTTCAATCTGTAGGGAATGTCCGCAGAATATCAATATTTATGTGTGTTTTTGTATAATCGACTGATTAATTAAACCCAAAATTGGTGCAATATATGAAGTTCTTGAGTAAGTGGTGAAAATAAACCATGTGATCCTCATGGACAGAAAATAATATTTCAATATCGCAAATATGACTTTTATTGCTTTTGGTTACTCTAAACCTTGATTATGGGAATTTAAAAATTTGGTAAATTTCGATTTACATTTTTACAAATTGTTCTTATGTGTCCTGACTATGAATTGACCCATACTTCGGTGTTGATTTCGGAAGGTATCTAAAATAAGTAAATAATTTTGCCTTAATCTTGAGATTACTTTCGTTAACAATAGCTAATCGAAAATTTTAGTGACCAAGCTTAAATGTAAGCTATTTTGTGCTGTTTGTAAATTGTAATATTGGACTTTTGTAAATTGAAGATAAAAAAGTCATTCAAGCACACCACAAGCATTCTTGAAAAGTTTAAATTAACGGACCTATATTTATGACATATTGTTATGCAACTGGGATAGTGAAAATGCTTTAACCATTTTCTGTATTTATAAATTCCGAAAGGTTTGATAAAAACTATGAATGAACTATGAAATGAAAGTAAAGCCTTTTTTAATATCCCAACTGCAAGTTTTCACAGCTTCCGAAATCTCAGTTCACGAAATGTATTCATCGATCAAAGTTCCAATATCATGCTGTGTAATTAAAATTTAAGCCACAAAATTAAGAAAAAGAGAAACTGTGCGCTATAGAAAACATTCCAAACACTACCTCATTAGTATAATTAGTTTATTCGAAACTATTAATTCGAATACCAGTTTCCCAAAGTAATAATCCTTATAAATAACTTAAAATTCTCGTAACATTCAAGTTTGTACTTTCATCTTGACTCTTAGGTCTCAACTTTTCAAGTCACAAATGCTATAGAAGGTCACGATGTTTACCTTAGAAGTGTGTGTGCGCAGTGAGCTCTCAGTAGCGAAGCCTTTGCCACAAATGTTGCAGTGGAAAGGCCTGTTCTTCATGCGCTCGAGTTGCGCGTCGTGGTTGCGGAGATGTTGCTGAAGGTTGGATAACTGAATGAAGGCTCTACCGCAGTCTGGCAGGTGGCACTTGTAGGGACGTTCACCTGTAGCAATAAGAAATAGAAATTTCAGAATACCGCAGAAATTTCGGAGTACTGCAGGAATTTCGAAATACTGCAGAAATTTCAGAATATTGAAGGAATTTCAGAATACTGTAGTAATTTCAGAATACCGCAGAAATTTCAGAATACTGCAGGAATTTCAGAATACCGCAGAAATGTCAGAATACTGCAGAAATTTCAGAACACTGCAGGAATTTCAGAATACCGCAGAAATGTCGGAATACTGCAGAAATTTCAGAATACTGTAGAAATTTCAGAACACTGCAGGTATTTCAGAATAATGCAGGTATTTCATAATGCGGCAGAAATTTCAGAATACTGCAGAAATTTCAGAATATGCAGAAATTTCAGAATACTGCAGAAATTTCAGAATTCTGCAGAAATTTCAGAACACTTCAGGAATTTCAGAATAATGCAGGTATTTCATAATACTGCAGAAATTTCAGAATATGCAGAAATTTCAGAATACTGCAGAAATTTCAGAACACTGCAGAAATTTCAGAATATTGCAAGAAATTTAAGAATACTGCAGAAATTTCAGAACACTGTAGGAATTTCAGAACAATGAAGGAATTTCAGAATACCGCAGAAATTTCAGAATACTGCAGAGATTTCAGAACACTGCAGAAATTTCAGAATACTGCAGGAATTTCAGATTAATGCGGAAATTTCAGAATACTGCAGAAGTTTCAGGATACTTAAGGAATTTCAGAATACTGCAGAGATTTCAGACTACTGCAGAGATTTCAGAGTACTGCATACATTTCAGAGTACTGCAGAAATTTCAGAGTACTGGAGAAATTTCATGATACTGCAGGAATTTCAAAATGCTGCAGAAATTTTGGAACATTGCAGGAATTTTAGAAAGCAGCAGAAATTTCAGAATAATAGAGAGATTTCAGTATTCTGCAGAGGGTAATGCAAAAATTTTCGTGTAGTTTTGTTACGAGCGTTGGTTTTTGATGGTGATGTTCATTGACCTACGCATGATGTAAGTGCTGGCTTCAATATCAAATGAGCACCAGTTGCATAATAATGATTATATCCGATTGATGGTTTGCGAGATTATTTGATTAGTGATTACAAAAGGTACACTCAATAGGAATATTGAACAGTGTAAGATAGTATATATTATATCTTAGAATGAATGTCAATTTGTCTTACATGTTAACTCAAGCCAATGCTGAATGTTTTTTCATTTTCAAATAATTCAGTAATGGCATCAATAATCAATCTTTGAAATTATTTGTAAGTAAAATATGCAATATCGCTATTATATCGGCCTATGATGAAAAGAACGCTACGATCATTTGTGCTTTTATACGTCTACTCGCAGAGTTGTGTGAGATTTTCTTATACAACCTCTCTACTATACTATATCTCATTACTCTGATCAACATAGCAAATTAATAGTAAAAGCTAAAATATCACGAGTTTGTAAGTAATCTCGAGTGATAAAGAACAAGGGGAAAACGAGTGAGCTGTTAACGAGAGGGTAGACGAGGGGAACCCATAGAGACGGGGAATGGCCGAGAGTGTAATGGTTAGAGGGAAGAGGGGGCAGGGAGAGAAGAAGGGCCTCCTGAGTCGTGTAGTTTGCACAAAAGGGAGCCTTGTCCTAATGACTCTTTTATGGAAATGGCCATGATGCGGCCGTTGCTACAGCTCTACTCTTTTTCCAGATCAAGTCATCCATCTCGAAGCGTCGCTTAGCGTTCGCTCTAAGATTGTTCGCAGGAAGGCGCGTCTACAACGTCCCGTTCGTTGTCATACCAAATAATGCCGAAAAGGAATGTATATATAGATAATGTTTAATTTCTCTATATACATTCTCCATATATAGAATGTATGTAGAGAAATTTGTATTGTCACTGGTGTCATCAACAATAACATTTTTTGTACAATTTTAAAACAAGTATTAAGCATTGCCATGTCGTAATTTTTGTCATAATCTTTGAGCTTCTAACATTTCACGAAACTACAACGTTTTAAATAAATTGCGCGATTCACTGTTGAATAGTAAAAAATAGTTAATGAAAGTAAAACTTAATTAATCGCAAATTCAACTACTGTGACTGCGTAAACAAAAATATTCAATGGTACTATGTATTGGTACAAACTGTTTTATTTTTAGTTTTTTAAAGTTGTTTAAAAAAAGATTTTTGAAGCTTGTTGTTTAAAGTTTGTAAAGTCGTTATTGATTTAGAACAAAATGTCGTTTAAGCAATGCATAAATTATTTACATGTACCAGCATATAATTATTAATATTAGTGTACAATTAGGCAATTGAGATAAAAAGGCAAGCGAAATAGGAAATAGACTGTTGTAATATATGAATAAATATGAATATAATTAATTTTCTGCAAGAATGATAAGAAAAGTCTTAGTTGGTGGATAGCACGTTTATATGACGCTCCCTTGAGAACGCGCCATTGCCTGGTGCCGGAGCGCCGCCACGACGTCAGCGAGACGTGCGATGAAGACGAGGCAATAATTGCTCTGTGACTCTGACATGCCTGACAGTGGAGCTTCTGTCAGCTGCAATACTGACACAAAAAGTGCTGCATCAGCACGTCAGCGAGACGTGCGATGGAGACGAGGCAATAACTGCTCTGTGACTCTGACATGGCTGACAGTGGAGCTTCTGTCAGCCGCAATACTGACACAAAAGTTCTGCATCAGCAGCAAAGTTGCAAGAGAGTCAGAAAGGAAAAGCTCTTGCTATAAGGGGCACACAACTTATAGTTTGAAAGTATAGTGTCAGCTACGGTATAGCGGGGGAGAAGTATCAGTATAGGTGGCGAAACGCTTAGTTTGTAAGTACAGAATCAGCTAAGGTAGCTGGGCAAATGTGTCATTATAGGGAATTTAGTTTCATTTAAAGTTATAGTGTCAGCTACAGCAGAGGGGAATTTGTGTCAGTATAAGGGGGCATATAGCTTACTTTGAAAGTATTGTTAGCAATGTTTGTATGGTAAATGTGACAGTATTTGAACCGACGACATCGACAGCGGCAGCGGCAGTTGGGTAGAGAATGTTTTGAAACTGCCTGCAGTGTTTTTTTGTGTGTTAATTCAAAAGCATTGTCTAGAAGTGTCGTCGTAAAATGATTGCTGGATCAGTAAACTTCAGCTATACGTAGAGTGGCAACTGGCGCATAGAAAACTAGCACAGGCAATGCTGAGCTAGTTTTCTACGACAAAACAATATGACAGTGAAATCTGTAGATGTAGACATACAGTGTAACTGCTAAAAAGTTATGACAACAGTGGGGATTGAAATGGCAGCAATCATATCAGTTGAAACTAAAAAAAAATCATGAGTAGAAAATTTGTTCGCTCTTGGCCATACATGATGATTTATTAGTCAATTATAGTCCGGATTCAGGAACAGATGACACGAAGAGAGTTAGAATCACATTGTGGATGCGGCTTGCTTTCGTTGAGATGCTAGCAGCTCATTCATGACATTTGAATTCAGTAACCCCATCAGTGTATCTCAAAACTATTCATACATGCACTTATAAGATGAGGTATCATTCACTTATCCATAGGAGAGTTAGCAATTATTATTCAGACACTCATTCATCGCATTCATGGGATATACACTACTGCTTTTAATCCATGTGATCCACACTCTCATCCATCTTTTTCACGGGACGCACACACATCCATCTTCTAGTGTTGAAGCATCATGAGCACGAGCAGCGGTGGTCTACACAGCGCTAAACAGCATCACAATGATGGGCAAATACCTCAAACAAAAGCCGAGCAAACATCATACAAGTTTTTTACAGGTCGTGGGGGCAGTGATTGGTTTAACGTCTTGAGCTTAGACACACAAAACGAAACAAAAGCTTACCTGGCATTGCTACAGCGCCAGGAATTTGTCCCGTTTGATGATTGTTGATGCATGAATTTATTCCAGCTTTCTACTTTTTTTAATCTTTATTGGTCATTTGCGGGTAAATGCTGCTCAGGGTTACCCTACGCTTTGAAATTATTATAGAGCTCTTAAAAATTTCTTCTTTGTTAGCAGGGAAGTAAATTCTGATTATGGTTAGTAGTTTATAGCCGTTATGATGGAAAAAAGCAAGAAGTACCTGAACCTGCTTGATGAATATCAAATTCTGGATTGAATAATGTTGTTCGTGGAAAAATATTCATAATTTTTTGTTCAATTCTAGTTTATTTACTTCCAAAGCGCCATAAGGTTGAAACATTTTTGACCAATGACATGAACCCACGGTGTAATATGAATTCACGTAACTCTTCATAACAACAACGAATGCACATTGAGAAAAATAATGCTAATTCACTGCTTAGCCTAACTGTACGTAATTGTGAAGCAGATACTACCTTTTATACCAGGGTCACTGATATTACCATGAGAGCAATCAAGTTAAAAAGCAATTGTATATACAATAGCATAATCCAGTCAAAGTGCCCGAACAATACGAGCAGGAACAATGTTATTACTTTCCGTACGATCACGCAGCCTCGTAATGCCCAGGACGCACTTCCGAGGGTCTGATATCAGCGACAATTAGTATTCGGGACTCGTTTAAAAAAGCTCGCTTTATCTCCGTGGTTGGGGCGGAAAAATACTCCTACGGCCGTAAAACGTCGCAATTCGCATTTGGCGCATGGCAATCTCGCCCGCTATCGCGTCAGGGGCGACCATGTCGGCCGAGTCTTAAAATTTAGACTCTGCTTTACTTCGGGGTTTCTTGGAAAATTTTACTCAGTTTGATTCCTGCAGTCTTCGTTCTCTTCGAGTCTTGCGGGTTCCAAGTGTTTAGTTTTTTTAATGATTTAAGTCTGGAAGATTAAAAAAAAATTTAATGCATCATTAAGATATTTCTGGTCTGCATGTAGGCTCAGCAAACTCTTCAGTCACTATTCGAACGTATTCGTTGTGCTTTATTAACAGAGTTACACAGCCTTCAAGGATTTTTTCTTGTAAGTTCATTTCAATTACCGGGACTTCAATGCCTTTCAGTGCAAGAGGGCTGGCTATTTATGGACGACCATCTCCCCTCATTCCGCCAACCTCATTTCCAAGACAAATGGGCCAAAGAGGTAATTGGGTTATGGTAAATAGATGAGGCCCAATCCTGTTCTTTGTCTATGTGAAATATAGATTTTTATATCAAAATGGAGGGTGATTAGGACATCTCATCGCATTACTCGCGGTCGCTGAGATCGAGGAAGCGATCAGAACGCTAGTAAGAGAGAACAATTTTGAAGATCAGGGGGCTGTTGATCATGACTTTTATCAATTTTGACAATAACTTGGATAAATAATAACTTCAAATTGAATTATAGTTTGTGAGTCTAAGTGCAAGGAAACACAAAAACGGGATGATTAAGTGTCGTTTCATGTCCAGTTTTTTTGGAATTATTCGGATACAATTCAATTAATTAGATGTCATTCAATTGATTCGATATGGTATTCATAATAAATGTCAAACTCCGAACAGATTCGTGTTAATGAAAATTGCAAATTAAAAGAAAAAATTGATCAACGTTTGCAAAACGTTGATCAACTCGCTAACTCGCCTGAAGTACTAAAACTCGCTGCCAATTGCTTAAAGAAATCGTTCAAATTTTGATATTTCTTCTCGCCTTGTCAATTATAAATTAAAAAAAATTCATTGGAATCTACCTACAGACGATAAGTTGCCGTGCAGTATGGCATTAACATGGCAGTTAACCTTTGTTGAATATTAAACGCCTTTTTATAGTAGCCTCTAGCGTGAACATTTGGCCCATAGGCTCAGTAAGCTCATACACAGGCCTGCATACTTGATGAACTCAGATTAGCTGTGACCACAAAGAAAGAAATGACGTAACAGGAAAAATAACATTGGTTAATCAATTGTGCAGATCGACGTTTGGATGCTGAGGTCAAATTATTAGCGCTTGTGTTCATCAAGATTACATAGAAATGTTTAGTGGAAATCGTTTCGCTCCCCATGAGTGTAAATAGAAACAAAAAATATTTGATCTATGAATCAATTATACTAATTAATTGATTAACTATGAGATTATCACTGTATATAGATGGGCTAAAGATCAAGAAGTCTTGCAACAGATTATAGTTAGGTCAGTCAACGAACTTAGAATTTCGTTGTTAAAGTATTGATGAAGAAGAACAAGTTCTGCGTGGCACAAGAGCGGTCACTAGTTCAGTCGGCACTAAGCACTACGAGAGTAAGTGAGTAAAGCGTCGTGTTGAGTTAGTACGAGGGATGTGTGAGGGCAGTACCGAGGGATTTGTAATGAGGGAACCCTGTAGTAAACGCCCGAGGGATGAACTGCCTGCAGCTTTCTAATGAAGAGCGACAAAAATTGTCCGAAATTTGCCCCGAAATTTGCCGGAACATTGGTCACAGCGGAGTGGCGTGGCAAAGCTCATTGTGGATGTGGGAAGGTGTTTTTAACTTTAAAAGTCAAATTCTGGTTCAACAGTTTCAAGGTTCCACTACTTTTTTATCTGGCTCAAAACTGACTATCGGCGCACATTTTGGCGATATTTCAAAAAGTTGTTCAAGAACACTTCAGATGAGGGAAAATTTGACTAATGGAAATAGCGCGCAACGTGAGCGACAAAACTACTCTGCAGGAATTAGTATTAGAAAATTAACTCAGTTTGACTAAATATCGTCACGGGCACATGCACACTACAACAACATTACTGTTCAACATGCATCATTACTGTTCAACATTCAACAACATCATGCATCATGATTGTACTATCAACACAAGCTCATCACTTTCGTATTGTTTTCATTACAAGCAAATCCTACTGGTCGCACCACACAATAACATCCACATCATTATTACCATCACTAACAGCACTACGCCGGTCAAGCGAGAAGCACTTCATTTCTTGCCAGCGAAGCGGTTGGGCCGAGCACTAAGCATGTGAGGCCGTGTTCATTTTATTAGAGCTCGCGTATTATTTAATTACGAGCTTCATTAAGATTTTACGGTAATGAGCGGCCAAATGACGTGAATTACCTGACAAAAGTGGCTCTAATTACGGTGGCCAGCGTCACAGTTAGGGACCCAGCATATGAACAATGAAACATGGCCCTCGCTCCCCTCGGTCTCGACCAAAGCAAGGAACCTCTTGACTTTTCAGAGCTCTTGTTTTCGAGAACAAAAGAGAGAAACTGTAATCAGAGAGCAACTTTACATTATTTTCACCCGGTGCTTGATTTAAGACGATTTTACAGATTAATTTCGCATTAAAACGAGTAAATGAATAAATTTGGAATATTTTCATGTTAAAGAGTTTGTTGATGAAAATCCGGAACGACGAAAATGAGCAACTTTAGTACCAATTATATATCTGTCTCTGTATTAAATACAGATATAAAGTTTGATTTAATTCATTGTGTTTGTTTATGGTGGATAGAATGATGCCCTATAATCCCTTTATAGACATTGGCTGGAAGTGAGTTTTGACAAACATTCGGAAGCTGCAGCATGTGAATTTCCTGAAACTTTATTAAACGTAAAGGAACATTAAACGGGCATAAATTAATTTTGTAACGTTGTTGAAAATTTGGTCTCAGTCTCATACTTAATTACTTCGCCTGCTTCATGCATAAAATATTTGACTACGCACTTGTTCTAGCTTGTAAATGTCATCTCATGTGGCAGTGGAAAGGTGAAACTAATCTGAAGGCAGGTGTGACAAATTGTCTGGAATCTTCTGAGACCTAGAGAGCTCAGAAAATAAATTATACGAAGGCTCGTTCGATCGCTTCACTCCTCGAGTCTATTCGTATTATCTTTTAGTGAAGCCAACCACGTAAATATGAAAATAAAATTTGAATTGCCCATGAAGAAAATGCGTTATAATTTTTTATTTCGTCAAGGTTGCATCAAAATCTTGTTCAAAACCATTTCTCCTGCAAAGAAATCTATCCTCCATAATGAACGCCTGGTAATTAGCCTGCCGTTTATGCTGTGTAAGAAGCCAATATTAAAATCTTAAGTATTACTGCGCATTAATTCAACGAATTATTTTCACTGTTGCTCATCATCAGTGGCAGAAAAGTTGATGTTCCGCATATATAATCCTTGAAGAATGGCGGCTGCTAAGTTTCATGTAACTGTAACTGATCAATAAATACTCGATCTTTACATATTGAATAATGAATTGATAGAAGACATTCTCAAGCATTTGCTGATTGCTATTACTATTATTCAGATTTATTTGAATGGTAAAGTAGGTAAAGTTTTTTCTTGATTTTTTTTCTATGAAACTTAAGTGTTGTGGGTAAATAGCCATGAAATAAAATAATAAAAAATTCTTCAATCGTAATTTAAGTATTTCAGATATGTCAATGACAGCATCATAGACCAGCCAGAGAGCTCTGATACGGCCACTTTAAAATATCCGAATGTTTCTAAAGAATCTCCATGGGAAGTCTGTGAAGTGCAATTGACCGACTCTACATATTCCTTCAATCCTTTCCCTTCTCCACCAGAAGAAAGGGAACTGAGACAAGCAAAATTTCTCTCAAAGAAGCGCACAAAAATGCTCGGGTTCTCCTAGTAACTTTTAGGGCACCAGATTCACTGGAGTTTTTCTCGACAGCGTCGGGATCCTAGCAAGAACTTGAGCTCCGATGTGAGGGCAGGAGTCTGAGCACAAGGTCTTCCTGTAGGATATTCATGTATTTATAACTTCAGTTTTGCCTGGAGTAACAGTAACTGATATTGTGCTTTGAAAAATGCGACGCAGGCTTGGAGAAGTTGAATGCGTTTTGCATTTGAGAACACGAATAACAAATATGGAATGCAATGTTTGCTATGGAATAAGACTGTTAGTCCTAATTATTGAATTAGGAATAGCAAATTTTGACTTACATATGAATAAACGTGGCCATGAGTACATTGGCCTATTCGAATCTTTTCTTGCTCGCATAATTGTTCTGTGGAACATTCATTACTTATTACTGATAAGCTAGACATAAATTGTGAATATTTATTAGCATTCTATATGATTTTTAACGAAGATGTAACAAAATTTACTGACATAAATCCAGATTGATAAAATATTACAAATTGTCTCGTGCTGTGGCTCAAATGCCGATGAGAGGCGGTAAAATCAAAATAAAGTAAAGCCTACAAGGCAGCGATGGTCGAAGCAATTTGGAGCCCCTTGGTGTTCTAAATATTACATGAGCGGATGGCAGCTGCAGTGTCACTCCCACGAGGCCGTCTCGTGTACAATTAAACAAATACAGCTTCCTAAAAGCCGATACCCCTTTTGTGGATGAATTTCTCAAGGGTCAGATCTCACTGGATGACTTTGTGATGGAGCCTTAACATGGTTATGCTCTCAGTCGCCTGAAAACTGAGGTACAAGATGCCACCTTTTTTATGACACGTGGTTTCGATTGTAAAGAAATAAACGAAGTGCAAAGCTTTGACAGCCTTCGTGACAGCTTACGACATCGTTCCATGAGAAAAGCATGCGTGGAAAACTCCTAACTTGTCTACTAGCCGACGCACTCCACAGCGATTTGACGCGAAACAATTACAAAAAATTGTCAAGCGGAGTCATTCGATTGAGTTTTATTTGATTTTCTTGCTGAATTTATTCAACTCAAGCCAATAATCGATACTTCCTATTTGAATGAACACAAGAAAATGTGTAATTTACTTTTTCTTTTTACCTTTTAATCGAATATTAGGGTATTTTCGAGCAATTCTTGCCTGGAAAATATTTTGTAATTGCTGGAATTAAAGCCGCTGGTGCAGCGTGAATGGTGCTCGATGAAACAGGCCAGTGCCTTGAACGAAGTTTCTCTTATCTTAAGGGAGTTTTGGGAGCGCCTTCATGATCTCACTTGCTGAAATATCGACGGCTTTTTACGGAGAACTTCAGCCATTTGGAAGACTATAAAACCCGGAGCCGCCCTAGCGCAGCTTCCGGACGACATTTTTAGTAGGTCTTTGCCTGCGTGCGGGCCTTTGTTTCTTCTCTCTTCTGTAGAGATTACTTATGTCACATACGCTGGCCATGCCACCCCGGCTTACTTTTAGTAAAAAAATTATGAAATTTATATGGCGTAGACATTTTTAGGTCTTAACTTCCAATTGAATTTGTGCTGAAAAATGTCTGCCAAATTTTACAAAACTCGTGTTCTGTCAATAATAAATAATAGAACTTGAACAGTCTAACAAATTTGGAAATTAAGTACTCATGGACAAATACGATTGATAAAAAAATGCATTGAATAAGAAACTTCCAAGCATGTAGGAAAAGTAAGTATAATATTTTTTATTAAAATGATGTGCGTCATCAACTACTTTGCATGGCAAATAATAATAATGACTTTTTCAGTTTTATTGAATTAATTTAAATATTATATATAAGCCATTAACTTACTCGAATATATACATACTGATTCGTTGAAAGTAATTGTAAGGTAAGTGAGACATTTTCTAAAGAGAAACAAGAACTTCAAATTCTCGGATCGGTAACTTGAAAAAAATTACCCGAAAGCGGAAAAATACAGCGCTATTAAAGCATTCATCACAGTTCTTGTGAATGGATCATAACACATCACTCAAATTCATATAAATGTTCATATGTCAGACCTCGTTACTATTAATAAGTCTATCCCCTTAAAATTTCCCTGCTCGCCGGTCTGCGTGGTGTAGTCCCAGCGCAGGGAAGTCTCCTGCAAGCCATCAATTATGTGACAAATTATGGCTAGGAACTTTTACGAGGCAGCAAATGCAGCGTCAGAGAAACACCAGAAACTCTACGGCAGTGCGACGCCTTTCTTGACACGTGACTTGCAACGCAGTGTTCGTGCAAGCAGGTTATGCTATAAGCTGGTATTTTTTTAGAGGGAAATGTCGAGGTAATGTTACGCAAAATAGTGATCAGTGTTTGAATCATTAAAATCTTGAATAATTTTAGCACTTGTAGCATATCCGATTTGGTCATTATACCATAGCAATAACTGATTATTATGTAGACAATTTATCAGGGATAATTTTTATTTATTCATTTTATTTATAATTTAATCAATGAATTCACTAATAACCTACTGCGAACGAAGAAATGTCAATATCATTTGCTTTAAAAATCAATAGTCATCATCAAGCAGAAACAAGTTTATCATATTTTGGATCAGTAAATATTTTAATAGCTAAAACTAATCAGTGTATTAGAATTTCTTCCAGCGTGTAAAATTGATGCTAATTTTTTATCCTTATAATTGCGTTACGTACTCTAAAATTTTAATTTTTGTTTACACAATTGTAAATAAATGATTTGCGAAGGAATGAGAACGGATTTTTCGGCTACGACAGATTTTATATAAGTAGGAACTACCGATCTAAAAAAAAATTACTGAATGTAATTATAATTAATTCGTATAGATTTGTTGACCTATGAGAAATTTGTAATTGAAGTATAGCGTGCTTACGGGTGATCAATTTAATTAACAATGTAGTTGCGAAATAAAATTAATTGATTGCATATATGATTCAATTGAAAATATTGTTAAAATTTGTTTTATCGGTTGAACGTCGACGATTTTTAATTGTTGGTTGAATTCTTTTCATAGTAAAGTCCTTTTGTTGAGAATTCTGCTAGATCCATTTTAATTGCGTATCGCTCTTTTCATCCCGCCTATTGTTCGGACGGTTTTCATTCTTCTGACATTGTTTTCAGTGTATCTATTGGGCTTTGCTCTCGTTATTCCTCTTCTTTTGAATAAATTCTTTTAATTCTCTTGGACTGTTTTGTAGGAGCTGCATAAAATATTTTATTGTTTCTGTTTCCAGAGCAAACGTCGTTTTAAGTCGACGGCAATTGAAAACGCATCGTTTTCTGAAAGCTTTCACTATTTCTTCTTCATTGATATTTCTTAGTTGTGCATCACGAAAGCGATCGGCAGAAACAGCGATTTTATTTTTTTATGTTTATTGCTCACTGCTCGATGGATGGCTGACATTCCTGTAATTGTGTTGTGTTATTCTTGTGCATTGGAAATATCGAGAAATTTGACAAAAGGAACTTCTAGAATTGCAAATATATTTTACTGCGAGCACCAGAAAGGGAGCATTTCACCATGGATGAAACTTTTCAAAAGAAATAAGATGCAGCATTTATAGAAAATTCAGTTCAGGTTATGTGACAAAGTCAAATTTCTATAAGTTTAAAAAGTTAACTTATCTGTAATGACCGAATTTCAAATTTAAGTATCATGCAAGACTCTGTGAAGTCCATTTATTCTGACCGATGTTCCAGGGTGGAGAGCGAAAATCTCCATCAATTATAAGGTATCATCACTCACGACTTTTGCGGATCCAACAGAAAACACGGCGCTAACAATCATCCGCGGACAGAGCGGCTTCCGGACCTGCAGCGTCAGAAGCTGGAGAAATCCCATGGCTGAGTTTTGAGACTTGATGCTCGGTTCTTCATTAAAAAAATCTCCAATGATATTAGTGAATATTTACACTTCAGAACAATTTTGAAGTCTGATGTGGCGAATAACTATATGCCAGCTGATTAAATTCTGGCACAAAATTGTATGGTTCTTTGAGATCCTTTTTACTCCCTGCTTAAATGATACCAAGCGAGCCTGTTCTCTAGAATGTGCAATATGCAACGTACAAATTCGGTGGGTTCACTGAATTTGAATGTCCCCAATACCCACAAAATCGCATGCGTCCACAGTCTCACGCGCATGACAAGTATTGCAAGTCTTCCATACATTCTTTTTAGTCTCGCGTCCATGACATGTGTGCAAGTCTTCCATTCATACTCTTTGAGTCTCGCATACATGACAAGTCGTGCAAGTCTTCCATACATACTCTTTGTCGTGCAAGTCTTCCATACATACTTACAAGTCTTAGCATAGCATTGTCTCACGGATATCTCCTCTTACATGGCATGCCACCATGCAGACACTCGCTCACACGGCAAGTCTCGCTCGTGGCGATTCATTAACCCCAGCAGCAGTGCCGAGCTTTCATCTCCTGTACACGCGGCGCCCCCCATGGAACTTGATGCTCGGTTCTTCATTGGAAAAATCTCCTATGGTGAATATTTACACTTGAGAACAATTTTGGAGTCTGAACTAGCAGGTCACTATTTGTCAGCTGATTTAATTCCAGCACAAAATTGTACGGATCTTAGAGATCCTTTGTACTCGATGTTTAAATGATACCAAGCGCGCCTGTTCGCATAGGATGTATAATGTGCAACGTACAAATTCGGTGGGGTCTCTGAATATGAATGTCGCATGCGTCCATGGTCTCACGCGCATGACAAGTCGTGAAAGTCTTCCATACATATTCTTAAAGTCTCACGCACATGACGAGTCGTGAAAGTCTCCAATACATACTCTTTGAGTCTCGCGTACATGACAAGTCTTAGCATATCAAAGTCTCACGGATATCTCCTCATACATGGCATGCCACCATGCAGACACTCGCTCACATGGCAAGTCTCGCTCGTGGCGATTCATTAACCCCAGCAGCAGTGCCGAGCTTTCATCTCCTGTACACGCGGCGCCCCCCAACCCGCAGTCTGCGGTCGACCAGCTTATGATGAGCTCAACTTTGCCTCAATTAATTAAGCTCGAGGACACAAATGTGACTTAATGTGATGCTTGAGACGCGCAGCTGTGACGATATTGGCATTTGAGGCCATGGCCTGACGGTGGCAGGTTCTAGGCTGCGTTTTAAAGTTCTAGGCTGCGTTGGTAAGTTCTGGTTGGCGTTGGCAAGTTCAGGTTGACTGTTGCAGGTTCTGGGCTAGAAATGGTAAATTATATGCTGGCGGAACAGGTTTTTGGAGACGGTATATAGAAGGTTCTGGGTTGGCGGTAACAGGTTTTGGAGGCGGAGGAAAGTTCTATGTTACTGATGTAATGTTTCTGTATTAGACATCAGCAGGTTCTGGCCTGACGGGCTGTTTTTAACATTTTAGGCTTGCGATCGAAGGTTCTAAACGGGGGTAGCAGGCTATGAAGCAACTAATGGTTTTTGACTCCCGCTTGTCGGTTTTGGCGCGACAGTGAAACAATTTGAAGAATACAATTATTAGCTTTAAATATTCAGATCGTTTTTGATGACTTACTTAGGTAGAGAAGGCAACAAACTTTACATGATGATAAGAGGGGTTTCCTGACTCGAAAACTGTAGTTTTAAATTTCTTGCTTGGTTGGACCTAAAATAATTTGTATTGAATAATCTCGCAGGTTACATGGTTAAACGGAAGAAACGATATATAAGGCAGATGTCATGCAATTTCTTCCATTCTCCTCACACTGATCACGCTTCTGCGATTCAGAATGTTTGCAAATCTTGAACCTTCGTAGCATGAAAACAAAAATATTTATTCTGTAAAACTCTTGAGCGTTGGTAACTTTCAACGCCAACTTTACCCAGTAAGTCGAGGGTTCGTGGCGTGTCAAGACGTACGACCAAAGTTTGTTACCAACGTACTTGATGTAATCCTTCCAGAGGCTCCGTTTCCTAGGTGATTTTTCAGCGAAGTCTTCTCACGATTATCATTGGAAAAGTTGAGCTTGCAAGTTATGAGAAACGCTGTGTCATTGCTCTCAAATTAGTGGCCAAGAGTCAGTGTTTTTTGCGAGTTTTTAGACGAAGTGTTTTGGGGTAGCGCTTTGTGGCGCTATCTCCTGGTCACGACTGCTGTATTGTACTTCAGAAATCTGACACCGTGATCACCAAACTCTTCATAATCTGGTATTATGAGCCCTTTTGTTTCCATCCCACGCTCTCTATGATCTTATTACACACTTGTTACGGTGTTCTAAGCTCTGCCTATATTGCTTCTCTATAGATAGATATTCGAAACTGTACGCGTTTTCGTTGTCAGTTTTTGCTCACGGTATATTTTATGGTTTGATTAACATTTGTTAAGAGATTTAAGGCGGGCTTAAAGTGAGAAAAACGTAAAATAGTTTGAGTTTATGTGAAATTGTTTATTATTATTAATAAATAAGTTTTGCAGCATTGAAATATACATGAGGCAGCAGCAGTCCTTCAAAATTTTGCACGTTATATTTTGATATCACAGTTATTAGAATGTTAAATTTTATTATAAAACTTCGCAGGACTTCAGAAGCAGTTTTTAAAAGTTCAAATTCTGTTTCTCTCATTCCCAGAGATTGGCATTCGTGTTTTTAAGCGTTGAAGAGCGGTAGATTTTGCGCTAGCGTTGGTTAGACCGGGTGTAAAATTCACGAAAATATCGTCTAGCAAAAGGGGAGTGCAAACAAATGGCCAGCAAAGAAAACGAGTTGAAAGAGGGGAGGAACTGGACCGAAGAGAGAAAACTGACGATGCCAGACTAACAAAAACAAACTTTCATGAAAAGATGAAATGCTTGCGCGGAACCGATAAGGCCTTTGAAGCTCGTCATCAAAACATTACTGCGAAGTAAAAGATTCGATGCTGGAGCTCAAGTGAAAGAGGGAAATGTGTGTACAAAAATACAATTTGTGGTGGACGTCGACGACAGGCTTTATTGCCACGCGTGTTGCACCAAAGACGCCACAGGAAGCGCCTTGTTCCCCAAGTTTGTCCTTTTTTCAACTGAGTATAAACGGATATTAATGCAGTTTAATGGGAGAAAATACATGAAGTTTGTGATGTATGGAGCATCGTTCAGGTTATAAGTAGGAAATAAATTAACATTGTATACAAGTTATTACTATAACATCGTCATTTATCGGTAAATTCCGGTTTGATGCAATCTTGCTTAAAATACGTGTTAAATTTAGCACTTACTTAATAAAAATATTAAAATTATTATTCAACTATCCAATAAGATAATGTGAAAGAAATATTAAGATTTTTCTGGAAGGTGACCCTACAAATTCGAAACAATTCAAATTTATCAATTAGAGACTCAGTTGTAATATGACGATGGTACATCTTAAATCCACAGTGTATGACTATACCATTTTCATTTATTGTTTACTGGGCACAGCAGATGATGTTATATTATGCGTTAAAAATCCCCGCCTCTAATACTAATAATTTAAAATAATATAATAATAATTTAAAATCCCCACCTTTTGTTCTGCCTCTCAAGTCGACCAGGACAGAAATCAAGAACAGGTGTGTTGCAGCGCCACGCTATGCTTTTTTTTTTGCACGCCTGTCTCTATTGCACGGAATGACAGTCACATTCTCTCCCAAATCACCGTAAAATGACTTCAGGATCACGTATGGCAGCAGCAACGAAACACAACGTGGTCAGCCTCATAAAAAACCTAATGAATATTCGACAACGCTGCCAGCCGTCCGCCCGCACACCCGGAGATCGACTTACTTTATTTGGACCCGAAATTTCCTTTGAATTTTAAACCCCGACTCCGGCTGACGGAGATTCGAATGCATTTGCTTATGATTTATCATGAATTCTTTGTCCGCCCGCACACCCGGAGATCGACTTACTTTATTTGGACCCGAAATTTCCTTTGAATTTTAAATCCCGACTCCGGCTGACGGAGATTCGAATGCATTTGCTTATGATTTATCATGAATTCTTTGATCATGCTTGCTTTGATTTATCATGAATTCTTTGATCATGCTTGCTTATGATTTATCATGAATTCTTTTATCATGAATTCTTTGTCCGCCCGCACACCCGGAGATCGACTTACTTTATTTGGACCCGAAATTTCCTTTGAATTTTAAATCCCGACTCCGGCTGGCGGAGATTCGAATGCATTTGCTTATGATTTATCATGAATTCTTTGATCATCATTAATACTTCTTATCATGCATGAATTTTAATATTAGAGACAATTCTTTGATCAGCAACGGTTAAAATTGTTGAGCAATTGGTTTCCACAATGTTTTTGCCTCGCTAGCTCAAGCTGTAAATAAAACTTGATCTGAATGTGTGAAATTTCACGACGAATAGCAATTACAATTTAAAATCTATTCCAATTCATCTCAATAAATACGATTCCATATTGTAAAATTTTTACCCTAAAATGGAAATCAGGCCCAATTGCTTGAAGTAAACGATTTACTTGAGTTGATGTTTCCTAGCTTTATTAATGGTCAGGAGGTTGTGTGGAAAAGTTTTAGGTGATTTGCGTCGGGTGCAAAGGTCCCGATTGCATGCAAGAAGTCCCTTGAGACGCTCTGCCTCTGATTACCTGATTAATGCAGTGCTTTGCAGCCCTATTGATCAGCTGGCCGGTCTCTGGAGGTATAACAGTTTTGTTGCTAACGTCAAAATATTGCCTATGAAAATAATTTCCGGACTTCCGACTTTCGTTGATACAAGATTTTGTCGAGCAATTAAGATTGAAATTACAAATAAACGTTAATTAAATTCAATGCGTCAATCTGTAGTTTGTAGGGCCTGAATTTCGAGACCATGAACAAGTCAAGACGATGATTCAGCGAAAATTTATTTAATAGCAGTCAGTAGATGCAATATTTATATCTGAGATTGCAAAGAGAATATTATATGATTAAGTATAAGGCTCGCAATAGAACATTAATTTGAGGTGTTCAGAGCAAAAGCTTCTCGTTGCACTGGGGTCATTAATTCAACCTCAGGAGCGACCATGTCTCCCACTCTCTCATTCCCTCTGCACTCTCTCATTCCCTCACTCTCTCATTTCCTCTCTCTCTCATTCCCTTTCTCTCTCTCTCACATCTTCATCTGCCATTCTGTCCCTCCCATGTCTGGTACAGCAATTATTTTGGCTACCAGAGTTGTTTTTGATGTGTGGGGAGAATTTTTATAATGTTTCCTCACTATTGCCAGTGCAGGCTTGTCAGTGCAGGCTTGTAGTTTCCCTTTCACGCGGTCCTTTATAGTTCGCTTTTTCCCGCTATTCTATGAGGCAATTTGGTTGTAGTTCCATGTATGGATTCTTTCCTTTCTTGTTAATATTCAAAATTTAGTTTCTTTCTTGATATTTCAAAGGATTGGGTCAATCTTCATTTGGGTATATTTGTCAAGTAGTAAAGTATTTATAATGAAATGAACTTGTGCGTTAAGTTTTGTCACGTAATAGAGAGGTGAATTTTTCAACATTTCGAAGCCATTCTTCTGAAATTTTTATTGGTTATTTACATTATTGAGAAATTTTTCATACTGTTTGAGCTCGCAAGAATTTCGTAACAAGATGAAATAATTTTCGCACGAAGCGCAAACGACATGCGGCGGAGTTTGTGGCTTACGTAAAATTGGCGTATCGCTTCCGTGGAGTTACCCTAAAAAGTTCCCGGAATTTTTACTCTGCGCAGCTTACACAAACATGCTGTGGAAATTCCTGCATGCATCCTATCCCTTTTACCCTTGTAGAGTTCGTTCATTTCCTCGTACTAATATCTTTTTGATAGATTCTGTCACCCGTCCCCTGCTTGCGGTGGCGCTTTCATCCATCATGGCGACCGTCATTTGTTTTCAGCGCTGAAGTTTGCTCAGGATATTTTCATTCTCGTCTGTCCGCGCACTGAGGAAAACCAAAGGTAGAGCTCGACTACGTTGAGGGAGCCGGCAGAAGTTGAGAGTTGTCGGTCAAGTCTGAATGGTTGCGCCAGAGTTCGAGCGAACGACTTGAATGCAAAGCGATACGTATAGTGAGGGCGATACGAGCGAAGGATTGTACGTTATATGCAGAAGAAAAGAGAACAGTAGCCGTAAACTGCGTGAAATTTACAGATATCTGAATTAGATGCTGAATTTTCAAATGTGTAAATGTAGCTTTGATAAAAAAAGAATTGTAATTGTAACCTTATATTTATTACGATGACTGCTGCCTACAAAAGCTGCAATCATCCATATTGGGTGTCCATATTTAAACGTTCCTGCTGTCTCAAATAACTGAAAGTTAAAACTTCATCGCGTCTAAAGAAATACGAAACACTGCAGTAGGAACTAATATTTCTCTAAAAAAGTCTATTAAAAGCTTTAATGTAAGTGTGCTTCAATCCACCTCAATTATAGAGCGTTGCACTGAACAACAAAGTACATCATTTGGGTGGCCAGTACAGAATCACTAATTTTGAAATTTTCATTTCATCTCGTAAAATCGAGGAAATTATTGAAATTAATAATATTAACTGTTCTTAGGCAAAAAGATATACAGAAAATCTGTCGCTGTAGTCATATTAAGGCAAAATCAAGATAAGCAAATGTGGATAAGCGTGTAACAAGCCGATGAATATAGACTTGAAACTCAAAACAAAGTAATACCGACCAAAATATAAAAATTATTACCAAGGACTTACATATCTTTAGGAGATTTAATATATGAGCATTTATGATCAAAGATCAGCTAACCATTTAATAGAAATAAAGTATTAACGAAAATCATAACGTTGGACTACGAAAATAAACCCAACATATTGGCCTCGCGCAATGAGCGGGCCAGCTAGGTTTGGGTGCTGCTGCCGCTGCTCAATGAACTGAAGAAGGTAAAAATGTGAGCGCATTGTTGATTTCCAATAGCAGTGGAACCTTGATTGCCTGACGCCGCCATGACGGTATGGCTGCCTGCGTGCTCGGGCTAAATCAGCCAGCTTGTACCACGTAATTTTGGTTGAAATGTTAAGAATATAATGTGGATTTGATATGGAATTAACAAATTAAAATATAGCATAGCAGTGGAGCCTTGATTGCCTGACGCCGCCATGACGGTATGGTTGCCTGCGTGCTCGGGCTAAATCAGCCAGCTGGTAACACGTAATTTTGGTTAAAATGTTAAGAATGTAATGTGGATTTGATATGGAATTAACAAATTAAAATATAACATAGTAATCTTCGGATATAGTGAAGGTATATAGCGTTGAGAAATTTTGAACGTATATACAGAAATGGTGGAGTAGCAAAAATTTGAATATATGTAGTCGGAAGCAGAAAGAAAATACGACCATGATTTTTTATGTCCAGGGCATGAAATGACGAAATGGATTTGAGTGAATATTTTTAGAAAGTTTTTGAAATATAGATAACACGTCGAGAGAGTATGAAGGCATGTAGTAATTCGGAATAAAAATCATTATAATGGAAATGATTATTTGCATCGATTTTCTTTGTGCATCGTTTAATTATGAAATTACATCACATAATATATAGCATTATGATGATTAAACGCAGATAAGGAAGAATATTTTCATATTGAATCAGTTATTCTTACGCAAAATTTGCCTTTTCATCGTCCAGTTGACTTCTCATGAACATTTTAAATATTGTTATTGCCTTTAATCATGTCAAAATAAATCATCTTTTAAAGTCATTGTCCTCAAACTATCTTTTCATCATTTAATTCCAAGATAATACGATCTACGAAGTGATATATACCGTTAATATTGCCNTCTATCTTTTCTTCATTTAATTCCAAGATAATACGATATATGAAGTGATATATACCGTTAATATTGCCCTTATTAGCGAGATAAGGTGCTATGTAGGAGGTTTTATAATATGACAAAATAATTTCCTATGTGTGCAAATGATTAAAAGATTTTTAATTTGAATATTTGTTTAGTTCGCATTTCTAGCGAGTGTTGGAGGACGTTTTTACATTTTTCAGCTCAAACGAGCATTGACCGGTTGAAGAGCATAATAAAAAATGATTAAGTTTTAACTTAAGTATGATACTCACCATCAAGTGCATCAAGATTGGCTATTTAAAAAAATTTCTGTTGGTTGTATTTCGTTGTACATGGTCAGCGAAATACGGTTGTTCAACGGCCCTCATCGTGAACCCTCTCACCCAGCATGATGTTGCACAGTTTTTTCAGGACCGCCTTTGTATTGTTGCAAATTTTAATCTAGTCCTTTTTTATGGCATTCTGGCTACTCTTTTTATGAGCCATGTGGCATTTTTTATTATGTTGATTCGGATAATGTTTGATGGGGTAGTCATTTATTAGGATAGACGGCAGGGATTACTTCCGAATGAGGGATAGATTTCAGATGGTTGGTCTTCGAGCACATATATGAGTTAAAGATAGAACTATTGCAATATTTTAATATAGCAATAGTTCAATAAGCAAATCCAATAAACAATATATGATAAAGGAATAAAAATTGGTAATTCATATGTAATATTTATTCCCTGTACGTAATAGTGATAATTAAAAAATGCATTTCAATTTTTCCTAACGTGCCTTAATTCTAAACTTTCGCCTATACTATCCTACTAGTATTATAATTTACAAAGAACATCATAGAGAAATTACATATGGTACAATATACAATATCATATATACAATATGATAGGTATATATGATGTATATCCATATACAATATACCATATAGATATATATGATATAAGACAAACATGAGATCCTAAGAAAACCTCATAAATCTCAGCGCATAAATTTTCGGTCCAAGCTTCAGCTCAGCTGTATAGAAGGCCGACCATCGTAAAGAGCCGTAAGCAGCGTCAAAAGTCTCGTTATTTCCCAACTTGTTTCGTAGCTTTTGATAAAAAATGCATTGAAATTTTTGGACCGATGATAAATGCGGAATTTTCGATGAGTTGAGTTATGGTGAAACTTTGACACGCTCTTCCGTCTTATGAATTCGCGTAAGACTTGAGACGAAGAAAAGGTTATTCAGTGTTAGAAAGTTTAGAGTATTTCGTTTTAGGTGACTGAGAAATACCACAAGTATAAGAGCAATAGAAATGATTAAATTACGAAATAGAACTAATAGGGATGAGTAAATCGTTATCTGTAGAGTATCGAAGCCATATAAAATCAGAGAGAATAATCTTTATTGAGAATATTGATAGCAAATTCCCAATAGAATATCAGCCGTAGTGATTGAGGTTATTCCGGCACTATTCCGACTGGGGTTATTCAAACTTATTTTTTCATGCCATTTATCATAAAATACCAGAACAATCATAAAATCACAAAAAGTACTTATTAGATAGAAGCATAACTGGAATCAGCCAAGTTGTTTCGCTTCATAATATCCATCGCAGCCCAAAACACGACTTGAGTTTCACGTATTGATTGCCGCAGAACTGAACCGTGACCAGATCTATGAACGCTGGGGCTAGCCAACAAACCCTAATCTACAGAGCACGGGAGCTCGGTATACATATGGCTTCATGAGTCGATCATAGTGAATATTACTCTAAAGAACTATCTTGCCCCCCACAAATTATAAAATATCATAGTTTGAAATTACATTTTATATTCATGGTCAGTTACGATATAGTATTTGCTTATGGACGATATGTTGTTGGAAGAAAAAAAATTTTCACACATGTACTAAATTTTAATAGGTAAAGATATGTCAATTTATGATCTCAGTGAAACACTCACGTGTTACGCAAAAATTATAAGACAGCACAGAAAATTAAATGAATTCATGCGAGAACATGACGCCGTTCATAGTATTTCAGCTATTGCCAGGTAAGTCATGTATTTTACGACTGTGAAAAAATGTATGCCTGAATAACACCACAAAAGGATGCTACCGGAACCTCAGACTAAAAAGACTAGACTTAGACTAAAAATTTCATTTTAATCATGAATTGTAATAAAGACGTCGGAGCAGAAATTTTGCCGAATCCTCTAAGTTGGACTCAGGAGTCGAGCCGCCACATCATCTCAATACTTCAATAAAGTTCCTACGAGGGAGAGTGAGTACATATAGCGAGGGTCGTCTTGTGCACCCTCGGATCATGGCCGACTCGATGGCTCACAGAGAAAATGGACCCCACAAATCAAAGGAACGTCTCACTCATTTGGAATTCTTACGCTATGAAGTCTAATGAAGTATATATGTTCATATTCCTTTTTATCAATATATTTAGCTTGCAACTAATTTTTTGCTTCGGTTTCAATAAATTACACAGCTTGGACCAAAAAATGCGCACAGTCGTAATGATTGCGGATACTTAATTTACCGTAATTGAACATTTAAATATACCGCATTAAAAATATTCAGTGTTTGTTAGTCATCACATCCGTTTAATGATTTTCATTGATTTTTAACAAATTTTATGTGCAAAACATTTCTCTGAATGGATCCACAGAAGTGTATAGCTTGCTTACCTCCAGCTTTGCATAATGGCTTGCATGGTCTCATTTCGCCGAGTATATTGCTTTAAGACGACTGAGAGTTATGTCAACATCATCTCATACTGCTCACAGCCACTGAATTAGAGAATTGGTCTCCACCCCTGCAACTTTCCCGTAGAATTTCTCAAGACAGTTTGCGGACGACGGGGAGTAAACTCCGTAGACTTAAGGACAGCGCACCGAGTTTGACGGGAAGGATTGTTTGTTTCTGGCATGCGAAGCAACTCACCCAAATTGGACGAATCCTTCTCCACGACGCACTTTTCATCCATGATTGCCTCACTCGTGTCCTTACGGGGACCAAGAAGTTGACTTTTTCGACACACATTAAAAAGCATCAGCATTGAATATGCAATTTGCTGTATTTGGATTCAAGGAGCGCCCTTCAAAATTCTTGTATAACCTTTTTCCTCAGTTTAGAATATTTATGAAGTATGCGTGAATTATTTTGCCTCTCGCGTTCGCATGTGCATTGGTTGAGAATAGCCGAAATTGTAAACAATATCCATGGCTGCATGGGAAATGAAAAAATATTTTAATTAATGTCTCCTAAAACTAATAATGATAGAATTTTTTTACTGGAATGAATTTCGTTATAGAACTAAATTATACGCAAAGTAAAATTTGTACATTTTTTGATAATTTTCTATTAAAATTTTTTACTTTCCCAGGAAAAAAATGCGAATTGAGAAGAAAGCACAGGATAAGTTCAATGGAATTTTCCAATTAAAAATTTTAATATCTTTTCTAATTCGTTTATGAAATATTTTCTCACCCTATTTCAAATTCAACATGCATACTCCAATTTTACTCTGCCTAAACTACACCTTTTATTTTCACATTCTTCCGCTTTCCCCTTCTTATTCTCCCACATTTTTTCTTTTCCAGCTACTATATTTCACATTCTTTTATATTCTGAATATCTCTCGTAGTTCGTGTTAGCCGTCAACCGAGAGCAGCAAATCACGGAAGAGAGTGAGAAGCAAGTGCCAATAACAGACGCAATAAAGCAGGAAGTGCAATACGTAGAATAGCAGACATGCCTAGAATGCAAGCACGACAGCCAATGTAACATCGCAAGCCAGAATGAAAGATTTGCATTTAACACTCAACTGAAACTGAGCTCAGAAATAGACGCTAAAAGTTATTCAATTTTTATTTATTCGGCCTTTGTGAAAAGGTTTCTGGGATGATAAATACCAGTGCACTACTGTAATGGTCTGTTTCAAGTCATGTACTCATGTCGAAAGTTGCAATCAACGTGAAAAAATACTGATTATATATAGTCTTAGCAAGTCCTGTTCGAAAATCTTTCGCTTAATAAAAAAAAACATTACAATCTCTTGAAAATAACCAAGAATTTGTATTCAAACATAAGGGGACTCAAGGTTGTAAAGAAGGTATCAGGATTTGAGTCAAAACATCACACGAGGCAGACGATTGCAACTAAAGGAGTTTCTTGAGAGGTCGGAATTCGCCGGTCGGAATTCTTTTGCATCGCACATACAGGGAACGAAGGCGTCCGGCGTAGTCAATATGCACGCAAGAACTCGTGCTTTTTCGAGTCTCGAAAAGAAAAGAAAAGAAAAAGAGTCCGGCAATTAATCCAGCCAAGCGAGAGGAGCGGCAAAAATCCTTACAAGTGGACAAGAACCAAAGAAATCGGAGCTGCCCTCCGAGGAACTGCAAATTCAATATAAGTCGAATTTCGACAGCTAAGGGGAGCTGTAAACACGGCGAATAACTTGTACAGGGAAGAGGGTAGCCCTCGGGGGCTGATATCGAGGGAAAAGCTTGCAAGCCGGCCAAAAGCTCAAGGAATGATGAAAAAATATTAAAGATTAACTAAGGAACGAATAAATGCAAAGAAAGCCTCTCCACGGGTGTATTGAGGTGAACCGAACTGGAGTATATAATGAAGTTTTGACAAGAACATTTTTTAAGAAGTTTGCGTCTTTAAGTAAGAAGAACAAGCCAAAATTGCGAAGCCAAACGAAACGAAATATTTCAGATTTCAAAATAAATTGTTTAATATGAATTTTTTATCGAATCAAGTGCAAATGTGAGTAGAACCAAGAAAATAGATCAAAAAGAGTGTACAACTATCAGTATGGAGCATATTCATGGGGCCAGCCTCATGAATATGCTGTTCGCGGTTGTAGGAACAACAGGTCCATCTGCAATAGCAAACGCGACATCATCGTGAATTAATTGCAGTGACACGCAGAGAAAAAAATCGCATTTGCCAGTAACACCAACAACCCGAAGCACTAACAGCAGCACCAACAGCAGCACTAGCCACAAAAATATCCAAATAGTAGCACCAACCATCAAAAATTCAAACAGTAGCACCAACCACCAACAGATCCAAACAGTAGCACTAAACACTAACAGACCCAAACAGCAGCACTAGTGACCAACAGATCTAAACAGCAGCACTAGTGACCAACAGACCCAAACAGCAGCACTAGTGACCAACAGACCCAAACAGCAGCACTAGTGACTAACAGATCCAAACAGCAGCACTAGTGACCAACAGATCTAAACAGCAGCACTAGTGACCAACAGATTCAACTCGTCTTCTCACACAAGACGTCACTCAACGTCTCTGTGTTAATCATATACAACGACTACTCATTGATATACATAATACTGTTCAAAAGTATCATGTGTATGAACGTTTTTCCCATACATAATAAACTCACTCAGCCAGGCTTTATGTTTTGAATTCGGTCAAATTTCAGTTATTTGAAAAAGCGTTGCTTTGGTGCTTAAATTTCAGCATATTGGATATATGAAACCAGAGATATAGGACGATCAGTAAAATATTGATGTTCTAGCGCCGTTCCTCAGATACCGTTACAATTTTTTAGAAAATTTTTATGCAAACATTATTCCGATAACCACATGCATATATCACAAACTTTAAATCTCTTTAGAACGTGCAAAAATAATTCTGAGAATCTAGCTAGTTCGAATACTTGGTTTATTTTTGTAACCATCTTATTTAGAAGGGATTTAAAAATTGACCTTTCTTCTGTACGTTGTTTATTTTTGCCCGCTTTATTTGAGGGTTCTTGGCCGGCCACCTTCCCAGTAAGGTGCATGTTTAGACTCTTTTTACCCCAAGCGGTCGTCGGGTTTAACAGTTAGGGGCAAGTTTAGACTCGTTTTACCCTAAACGGCCGTTGGTCTGTCCCGATATCTGCGCATATTTCACACTAACTGCTTTTCTTAGGCTTTCCATCTCGCCAGATCGCCGACTACATCAAGCTTTATGGCGGAACTTTCGGTCGGCAAAATCTTATACGCTTTCGTCGGTTGCCTCTCGACTCCCTTCCCTGCCTTCTATGACTTGATTTAAAATTTCTTGAGCACTGCTTCAAAGAACAAACTCTTTTAGCGATGCAAAAATTTAATTTGAATTGTGAATCACGAATTAAATTAGTCAAAATTTGACATTTTTTGTACTATCTTCAGAATTTGTAAATGTTTGTACTATCTTCACAATTTTTCCACCATCAAATGGAAACATACAAAATTAATGAATACTAGTGTAATGATGGATAAAAATTGCAGCTTAAAAAATGTTGCCCAATGAGCATGAATTTTAAAATAAATTTTGATACTATTCCATGATTTTTAAATTAAATGTCCCGTCACGTAGTATTATGTCATGTCATCCATTCCACATAACAAAATTCCTCAAAAATTTTTAGTCAATTATTACGCATACAATCTTAGATCTATGGACCCGAAGTCCCGCCGCGCAGCATCTGGTCGTCATAAAGCGGAGCCAGCGCCGAACAATCTGCACCGGATCATGCTTTATAGGGAAACTTGGCGGCAAACTTTCGTGAGTTTCGGAAAAAAGTGTCTTTGAGAAGACAGCTTTTGGATGAGAGGCAGCGAGCACAGTCTGGGTGGTGATATTGATTCATTGTGTACTTTCAATGGAGTCCAAAATCGAAGTTAGCGAAACAAAATTGATTTAGCATAAGGACTGCACAGTGCATACATTTATTTTTTTTTTTGTTCTCTCGCACGTAATGTGCTCATGGATTCATTTTGGTTTTATTCATCAAATTTTAAATTGACATGTTGATTGGATTGACATGTCAATTTAAATTGACATGTTGAATTGCTCTGTACAATATTGAAAATTGTATCAAATGTTTTCATCGACTGAAAAAAGTGCAGAAGGATAACCGGTTTAAGACAACTTTTCGGATTTTGTGTTTTAATCTAAAAAAATTTTTCGCTTCTAAATATATTTTCATATTATCACTTACATGCCAAAATTGAAGATATTCATTCAAGATATTAAAAATACAATGATAATCATAATTTTGATTCGCTATATAGCAAGTCAAAATCTCACGCGTCCTGTATGTACGACGTCGCAGTTAGAAACGGCACAAGTTCAAAAGTTAGGCCATCATTCTTATCACGGATTACAGGCTCCTTTATGCGTTACTTTGCATTTTTCACCCTGAGATTTTTTTTAATCTGTTTTACGAGCTTGGCCAGCCCCCCTGGTTTCATTTATTTTATTGCCTCCATTTCCATATCTGAATCAGGGGGCCCTGATGACTTAGAATCGCGAGCACATCGCGTGAGTGATGTTAGAGCTGCTGCTGCTGATGTAGAGTTTCTGTTGCTGTAACCTTGATTTTCCGGTAGGTTTTAACATTTTTAGATATCTACTGCAGATTTAAAAAGCTTCTTGAGTGCTTTGTTAATTTTTTTTTAAACGGATGAATATAAAACTTGAAAGGTGTTGACATAAGTATTACCACTTCTTTACTTCTAAATTATTCACAAATCCATATAAGAATAGTAAAACAATGTTTAACAATGTTACCGAGCATGATATGTCAAGTTCATTCATCTTCTCGAACACAGATCCCACCACAGGACTAGGTGCAGCAGAAGCAGTATATGCTGCTGGTGCCCCCATAGAAACGCTCACAAAAATGTCCCATTGGAACACAGCGATTTTTAGGCGTGCCAAGTTTAGCTGAACATATGGTTTGCGTTCAGACATTGTTATAGTCTTGCAAATGCCGCCGTGTTTGAGCGTCGGACGCCGCATAAGGCGGCCCAACCATTGTCCGGCAAAGCTGTTTACTTTTCATTAAATTCTGTGGAGGAAGTCCATATTTGCTTCTTGTGTTTGAGTGTACGTCTATCCGTGAGCTTGGCTGTATAACTGTGTAACTCAGACGCTGTCATGATGCAGTATGGTGGCAGTGGTGGCTATTTATGGGTGTTAAGGGTATGATGATGAGACAACGCTTTGTGGAGGTGATGTGGTATGGTGGCAGTGGTGGCTATTTATGGGTGGTAAGGGTTATGAGACAAAGCTTTGTGGAGATGATGTAGTATGGTGGCAGTGGTGATTATTTATGGGTGTTAAGGGCATGATGATGAGACAAAGCTTTGTGGAGGTGATGTAGTATGGTGACAGTGGTGGTTGTTTATGGGTGTTAAGGGTATGATGATGAGACATAGCTATGTGTAGGTGATGTAGTATGGTAGGATTGCTGGTTATTTATTGGTATGGTTGTTAGGGTGGTATGATCATGAGACTAAGCGATGTGAATGTGTTGTATTTTGGTGGGAGTTGTCGTTTTTATGGTAGAGGTGGTTATGACTAGACAAAAAGCTTTGTGGATGTGAGGTAGAAAGTTGTAGTGGTGGTCATTAAGGTTGGTAATGGTGAGAATAGTGCCAGTAAATAAAAATGAAAGGTCTGTTGAATTTTTCTGTAGGTTGTAATGATGTTTAATTTCGTGACCATTAAATTTGTGCCTGAAAGTGCCTGCATTTGAATGTATTATTTGGATATTTTGTGCTGGGCTAAAAATGTTTTGAAGTTATTCGAATTTTTAGACATTTAAAAGAGAATAATTATTATAGAGGATGATTTATTCATGATTATTGCTCTAATATCGGCTGTGAGAAAGCAGCATCACCAACAGAGCATTAATTCAATTAGAATAACAAACCAAGTGCTTATAATAATACAATAAGATCACATATATGCCCATCGTTGCGATAAATGCACTGTAGCAACGAAAATCTTGTACGGAATAATTTTCATCGTCACTCCTTTAAGTTATAACTGTTGGTTCATTTTACTGCCTGATAAAAAGTTCCTACATAATTGAAGAATTACACCCCCCTATTTCAATAATTTAAATTATAGTATATAATTTCATGAAAGAAGGTTGGGGACTCAATTTATTAATTTATTATGAATCACTAATAGCACACAAAATTAAATAGAAACTCACATTATTCTTTCCAATATCCCGAGTACACGAGTTAAGCGAGACCTCTTGAGCTAAGAGAGGCTCAAGCGCTTGGCTCTCCATTTTGAAGCATAAAGATCGTTGGTATCAAACTTAGGATCAACTCCTGTTCGTTCGAGTGTTTATCTGCCATGTTTGTTTAACCGCTGAACTGGTGACCGGTGGGCTGTGTGTATACGACGTGTTTGCTTGCCCTGTGTACATGCTTGCTTTCACTAACGCGTGTGTCTTCATATCATCTCTTCAGAAGTTACCCCTCCACTGTTGGGCTTTCAATTCCCTTATTATATCAGGGAGCTGTTGATTTCCGTTGCCATTCGATGACAATACAAGTGACTTTCGTTTAGTCATTTACCCAGAAAACTAAAATTAAATGGGTTTATGAAATAATAAGTAATAACTTTGCCAGTGCCCCGGAAAAATAAAACAGAAAACTCGTGTTGAAGAAAGTAACTCCAGTACTATTATTTATCAGACACGACCTAGCAAGAGGTATTCAAGATGATTAGTATTAGCAAAGAACACAATTTTATAGAAATTTTCTTAATGTAATCTCTCGTATTAAGCAAACCAATTTTTTTGTGTAGCAAAAATAAATACATGGTTTCATAGTTAGTAGAAATTCATGAAATGTTTGAGCGCCTTCGTCTACATTATGAGCGTCGTGATCGCGCTGCTTCCCGTACGCAGCTCCCCTCGGTCTGCGTTACCCTCACGCACCCTCGAGTCGCTGATGCTTGTCTCGCGGCCAAAATGGCTCCGTGTCACGCCGATATACTCTTCTGCACTTCATTTATACTTCATCTATGGCATTCTATGCAATGAGATGAACTAATCTTTATGTTTTAATTTAATTTTCATTTACTGAAATAATACGAAAGATGTGTGTTTCATTGAAATTATTATAAGATGGCAGAATTTTCTTGTTTATATGCGTACAAGAAGTATACATTTTCAATTTTCCATTGAAATTGGATACTTATTACGGAGTTCGATTGGTAGTTCAAATTTTCCGCATTCACTTAGGCAGATAGGGCAAAAATATCCTGAAAAACTTAGTGATACTTGTTGACTGTTTCAGCTCATAAATTTGCTTCTATTTATGTGAAAAATATTACAAATGTTTACCAACAATTCAAGTTCTTTAATATTTTTTTTTTACTTGACCATTTTTATTTATTTTTTAAAGTCGTATTATGTTTGTATACCCTCACTTGTGTATACATGCTACTGATTTATAGAGGTGAATCAAACAATAATATCAGCTAATGAATGGCCGAGTCACTGTATAAACTTAAAACCTTTACCAGGGGTAATAGCTCGGTAAACGCGTTGAGTGTTTCTGCAAATATACGGACTTCACCTCCAATTATTCATATGTACGTCTACTATTAAAGTTGGTGAATAATTTAAGGCAAATAATGCGGACTTCACCTTCCTTATAATAATTCGTGTCCGGTTACTACCAACTTAAAATCGTACCACAATGAATGAGATGTTGAGCAGGCGCTGCAGCGTACGGAGGTAATTTTAAATGAGGTAGTAGACCAAAACAGACAAACAGGAGCCAGCGAGCTGTGATTGCTGTCCCGAGATTGACAGATTGTGTGATGGATTGCTCGACAATCGCTTCGTGCTGTCACAGCTCTTATGACCGTACAGACAGACGTCGCCTGGGCGAGCGCTGCTGAGAAAATTAATTGCGATGAAATTAGCTTCTCAATTAACGATTATTTGTGAATTATCGGAGGCCTCCAGTAATGTCTTGTATACTTGTGTTCCGGAATACACGGGAAGGGTGAAATTGAAATTATAAACATGCGAAATTCCGGATCACAACCTCAGTACAAATTGTTAATTAATCAAAGGCAAATTACATCTAATATTCTTTTACCGAAGAAAGTTTATTCTTCATTTCTAAAAGCCAAACCAACGTATCGGGTCAGAGTCAATTCTGTGCCCATGCAAATTATTAATGCATGTCGGCTTACAAAAGTGCGCGAACCTCTACTCAATTTCGTCTTGCGTTCGTACTTGAAAATATCAATTGCGATTGAAGAGATCAGCAGAATAATTTCCTATCTGTTCTAATACTATTTTATCTCTAACATAATTTTGGGAGCGACTGGAGTCTATTAACCCTATTTGTTTAGCTTTTCAATGGCAAATGCAGCTGCAAATCGTCGATTTCTCTTGTCACTTGCCTCATTACGCAGTCGGTAAGAAACAGCAGCCACGTTCACCGCGTCTGATTGACGTTATCTTGGGACCAGTGAAGCTTCATTGATAATTTGCAGGGGGCGTTCATTAAGGCGAGGAGCCTCTTAGTGAGTGTATTACAGCGTCCTTTGGTGTGCCTAACACCTGTCCTGGGAGCCTTTAACAGTGCCTCCAATTACTGCGTGGCTGGCGAGACACGGTACATGACACAGCGCTACCCTCTTCCCTCTGTGCCTTCCCTCTGTTACGTCCCTCTGTAACTTCCCTCTGTACCTTCCCTCTGTTACTTTCCTCTGTTACGTCCCTCTGTTACTTCTCTCTGTAACTTCCCATGGAACTTCCCTCTGTAACATTCCTCTGTAACTTCCCTCTGCATGCCCTCTGTTACTGCCCTCTGTTACTTCCCTCTGGAACGCATCGCCCGAGAAATGCTTGAGCGCAATGACACTTAAACGCATGCAGGGCGACTAGAGTACTTGATCATAAGTAAAGTTGAATTGATATGTAATTTACTGTATTAGTCGTTAAAATTAGATGATATTATGAGAGAGAACAATCATCTTAAATTAATTTTTTTTAAAGGCTACGTTAAAGTTACTTGGGTATTATTTACCATGAATTGTGACGCGCACATGCAGTCCATTTACTTAACAATTCAGCTCTATTTTAATCAGATACAGGGTTGAAGAGACTGACCTTTTTGGATTGCTGCTGGGTTAGCGAAAACTATTCATGTCGTACTAAAATTCATCAAAAGCCTTTGCCTAATATCTAATCATCGTCTTCATTTCCAAATACTCACTTGATTATTGATGTAATATTCTAGAAATATTTAGAAAGAATTGTTATCTAAGTGCTTACTCTCAAAATTAGATACAAAAATGATGAACAAAATAGTAAAAAACCAACCGATTTGGAACAAATCCACAATTTTATTTGTTTCAACGTAAAGTCTCTCATAGAATGTGTCGGAGCATGAGAAAAACTGCCCAGAACGAACGTCTTTATCTGTTAATATGTCTTCCCGCCCCCATGCCTTCTTTAATTTGGCTCCGGCAGACAATTTTGGCCTCTACTGGCGGCTCTTGTAGGCGCCTTCAATAGGCTTAGAACAAAAAGACTGGCAGTCTCGCAGCAGCGATATACGGCCACTACTGAAGGCAAACGACCGTCGTTATTCTTTGCCCATTGTTCCTCCTATGAGAGAATAAAGATATTTGTTCAGCAGCAAGATTTTACCATGTATAGCTTCCCTTTTAATTACCGTGCCCCCAGTCATATGAGCCAGGATGAGATGTTATTGAAATCATAAGTAGCGCTGTGTGGAACGGAAGAATTAGGGAGTTTGATAAATTTAGTCTTGTGAATCTTATTTAGTTATTGTTTTACTTTATTATCTTCTCAACCATTAGAGCGTCGAAAGCTCAATTTTATTCCTACTCATACATTAGCTGCAGTGCTAAATTTCCAGCCGAAACTACCGCTGTTCAACGGATGCGGTTAAGAAATCTACATAAAAAAGCTAAATTAAGTAGAATATATACAAGAAAGGATCACATATATAACACCCAACGATGTGTGTACACTTTTGCTAAACGGTAACCAGTAAATTACCAATTAAAGCAATATTATCAACGCATGAGATGCAGTTTTTACACTATTCATTAACTTACTTATTTTCACTTTTTTACTCAACTTATCGTTTTTTATGCGGTTTTACACTTATCGTTATTTCAGAAATGATAACCACCCCAACAATTCTAAGGCAACTCATTCGAATTTAATAAACAGATTCAAATTAAATAAAGAGATGATTGTACTCACCGGTATGCAGGCGGGTGTGTTGTTGCACATGCGACAGCTGCTTGAACCGCCTGTCGCAGTATGAACATTTGTAGGGTTTTTCTCCTGTGTGAACCCTGATGTGTTGAACCAACTGATGGTTCGAGCTGAACGACTTGAGGCATTGCTGACACTGGTGAGGCTTCACCTCGGTGCGGTGGGGGTCGCGATTGTGCATCTGCATCGCAGATTTGTGCATGAAGATCTGCAACAAACGTCAACAACAGCTGTAGCTTCATGGCAGATATAAATAAAAAGGAGAATATTTTAGTTTTTTCCCAATTGAAACATTATTGCACGTATTACAGCTGTCTGCACGTGCGAGCTTTGAAATGAAGATAAAAATGCATCAAACTCGATGGATTTCACACGTTCTTTGTGTAATTTAGAGTAACTAGATTTTTTTGGGAGGTCATTGATATTTTTAAGGATGACGATTGCTTCGAATATTGAAAAAATAGATGATGCGAAGCGTTGAATGCGTTACCTTCTTCAATTAAAACTTGCCCCTTGAAAATGGCGAGAAAATCAGCATTTGAATTCAAATTACTAAGACGAGATTCCTAAGTTATATTCATATAATTTCTCAAAATCTAAGCAGAGCAAGGAATTCATATTTTAAATGATTTATTGCAATCCCCGTATGCCCAATAATGACCTATAACAGTAGCAAATTAAAAATTAAACTGAATGTACTGAATTGTTATTCAGCATATATAGTAGGCCTACTGATACTGTACCGAAATAATTTGTACTGAACATGTTAACAATTTAAGTAGCCATACTCAAGTAGCTATCTTATTTGAAGATAAATATTTTAAAACCAACACCAAGTTTCACAGCTCACACATTAGGTTCTAGATCGATGTTCTGCAACAAACAACAATAGATGTGGCTTCAGGCAGATATAAATAGCGATTGTGCATCTGCATCGCAGATTTGTGCATGAAAATCTGCAACAAACGTCAACAACAGCTGTAGCTTCATGGCAGACATAAATAAGAGGAGAATATTTTATTTTTTTCTCAATTGAAACAATAATGCACGGATTACAGCTGCACGTGCGAGCTTTAAAATGACGATAAAAATGCATCAAACTACATCGATGGATTTCCATACTCAAGTAGCTATCTTATTTGAAGATAAATATTTTAAAACCAACACCAAGTTTCACAGCTCACACATTAGGTTCTAGATCGATGCGAGTTTAATAATTCATAGTTTCTGTTCCCCGATGAACTTCCGAGTTCAGTAGCAATTATTTTGAAGAACTGAGCAAACTGTCCGTGTCGCGCCCAGTTTTTTGGATCCATTTCAAATTAGAATTGAGTGGCTTGATATTGAAGGCTTTCAAAAACTCGAACGGTGACGATAAAAGAATCTCTTGGAACGATTTAGGGCCTTTGTAATTTATGACCCCAGCAATGGCTGGTGATCAGTCTTGAGGGCCACCCTTCTGATGGTCGTAAAAATGGCGACGACATGGGCCTAAAACGGACAGATGAACGTCTCACAAAGTTTCAATTCGTCTTTAGTAGCGTGATGAATGGGATATATAACGTACTTTTATAGTCTACTCGTTGCTGTATAGGGGTACATGACTGCTGAGTGCGAGTACTTCTATTGTGGGACGTAACTATATATATAGCTTTAGTACTGATAAAACTGGTACAAATATATGAAAATTTATTTTGTGTAATTCGAAGTTGAAATTCACATAATAAAGAAGTAACAGATAAGACAGTTGAGAACTTTGAATATGATCAGCGCTGAAGAAATTAAGAACCCTCGTTGAACTTTAATGGGGCTTAAGGCAAAGGCTCAATAACGAGCGATTCGCCAGTGGGAGGGAGCCTGCAAAATGAATGAGATTATAAATTCTTCTCATAAGTAAATCTCTTCTCATGACGCCAGACGAGAAGTTCCTCATTTGCATGCAATCGAATACACGAGCAATCATGGAAACCAAAATTAACGACCGTGAATTAAAGCCTCCAATTGATATTCTTTAGGCACAAGCGGTGGTAGTTTTTCGCTATTTAACGCGGGATCCTTTACAAAAGACTTATAACACGGGAAGCTCTTTTCTTCTGGCGTCAGAGTGATATTGCTCAGAGTGATGCTATACACGCAGGCAGGTTCTCTCTAATTACAAAGAAACAAAAAGCCGCAGAAAAATTGCCCGGAAATATGGTTCTAATGGCGCCGGTGCTGCTGCTGATGATAAGTGAGGGAGCTACCCACGATGAAGCTCATCTCTGCTAATGCAGGCATGAAAAGTCGCAGTGCAATTATGTAATTTAAGTCGTACGTGAGTTAGTTTGGGTCGCAGTATAATTATATAATTAAAAAAATAATTCAAGTCTGACGCGAGTTAGTTTGAATCGAAATATATCTATATAATTCAACTCCGAAACAAGTTTGTTTGGGTCGCAGTATAATTATATAATTAAAGTCCGACACGACTTAGTTTTGGTCGCAGTATAAATATATAATTAAAGTCCGACACGAGTTAGTTTGGGTCGCAGTATAAATATATAATTAAAGTCNGAGTCACAGTGTAATCATGTTAGTTTAGACAAAACTTGAATCGCAATGTTATTGAATAATTCATGTTCAACACTCGCAAAAGTCAAAACTTTGTTTATAATATTGAGACATCCACGGAGAAAAACATTAATAAATAAGGATAATTAGAGATATTAGTAAAACATTCGGGCTCATAGTGAATAATGTGAAAAAGGAACGTTGTTTGATGTTGAGGAGCATATGACCACAAGTTTTGGAGAGGAAAGAAAGTTAAATAATAATTGGATGTGGAAATAGAATAATTTAAAACCCATTTCTAATTTAAGAATTGTGTCTAATATCTAATAGACATAAAAAAATTATGATGATTTTAACTGAAATTCCTACCATTAAACAGTGTGCAAGAGAATAAACTTTTTTGTTTTAGATCTCACAAATTTAAAACGACGAACAACACATTTCTTGGGAAGTCATTGGCGAAAAAGAACTCTCTAACTTATGCTATCGGAAGGTAGCCATAATTGAAATTGTTGAATGAGTTTATGAGGTAGGACAAATTAGAGTGATTTATTACGACCATTACGGATAATTGCTCCAATGAAGCCCACTTGCTGAATGACTGAATACTTTCTGCGAGGGAGGGAAGGGTTGGCTCATGGCTCGAGAAACCGACAAGTTTGCTGGCGATGTTATACTTAAGAGAGAATAATTTACAAACAAAGAATGTTTGACTGAATTACGAATATATTATTGTTTCATAAAAAGCGTACTGTAAACTAATTCCGATTTAAAACTCCAAAGTTTAAAATTGTTTCTGCTTCTGAATGTAAAATTCCGAATTAACTTGATCGAAGGGCGGATTATAGCGACAATTACAGAAAATTCATGAAAATTTACTTATAATAATAAGACAAATCAATTAATCTGTTAGTACAATTTAAATATAAATGGGGCTTTCAGGAAGTTTAACTGGAACTAAAATGTAGAAATAGAAATAAATGACTCTTCAATAACGGAAATGTCACCAAAAGCGGTTCTGCGAGTAGAATAGTGTGCAAAATAGTGATAGTGAAGAGTATTTGGGCAGCAATATCATATTTCATTGATTGTACATATACAAAGTGGGTGAAGCTGACAATTTTAACGTCTTTATTAAGACACAATAAGCTAAATAAACTTGGAGCTCACAAACTACATTGACGAGTTCATAAAATTTGTCAAATAGATAATTTTCAGACGGAACTGAAGTGTTTATTAACAAATGCAAATGCGGAAGAGCAACAAGAAGCAACACAGACCTCGGCTCCAGCAGCCAAGTAACCCTAAGACTCAGCGGCGTCACTTGAAATTCAACTTTAGTTCTGCGTCCGTAAAAGTGAAGACGTACGGCGCTGCTCGCCACAGTAATGCGCCCATCTATTGTCCAAAAACGCGGGCTTCCATTTAATTATTTAGGCCAGCCTACTCCTTGCAGGCCTGTCCGACGTCGCGTCCTGAATTACGGGAAGTGGAGATGTTTCCTTCTGGTTCCGCGTACAGCGTCCGGCTTTTGTACTCTTTTAAGTTTGTGAATAATTTTGAAAATTCAATAATCAAAAATTAATTCTCTGAATTATTCAGAATTCGAATTCGGAGTACATTACAATTCGATTCTACAGTGACAAATTCAGAAATGGAATTGGAAAAAATTGTGTCATTAATTTTTATTTTTAATGCAAACAATAATTCATGCTTATACTCAGCCAATACATCACGAACCTATATTTTTGAGTATACCCGCTCAAGTTTAACATAATTATTATGCAATAATAATACCACATTAATTTTGTCATCCTCAGTTCCAAATATGAAACTTCAACTGATAAACAGATTGTTTGAACAGATGAATAGTTAATGGAAACGGCATGACGTTTAGTTTCATGACTCCTAGCTGCCCCTCGGCCAAACGGTCGTCTCTATTGTCTCATATCCAAGCGAGGCTCTAAGTCTGCGATTATTAAATTGCTTATACCGCAATTCTGCTTCGAGAGGCGCCCAAAACTCCTCAAGTGAGGCCAAGAATGTAATTTGGTCTCAGCGCCAGCCTTATTGAGGAACTTGGTCGAATTATGTGCGGCCAATTAGTAGCCGATGACTGGCCACCGATAAATAAACTACAATGAATCATTTTCATAAGAAAGGCCAACGTGGTAAGGCAAATAAATAGAAGCTTTGCTTTAAATGGTCGTTGTATTAGTATGATATATCATGAGATACTGAATGATCTTTTCTCACTCCCAATAATTATTTTGGGTGAAAAAATTTATTGTTGGATTTATTTTTTGACAGAATATTTTACATAAATGGGGATCATTGAAACAATACTCAATTAAGATGTCATGATTACCTATGAGGCAAACCATTATTCATTAATTGCTTTCTTAGTGCACTGATTTAAAAAAAATCATTTTTTTACAAATCAAGCCGTTATCTGGGTAAGTTTAACTTTTGAAAAATACTTCAAATTTTTGCGTCCACCATCACATACACTCACCACCATCACCAGTAAAGCTATGGGCTGCGATGCCTCGAGAAGAAACTAACTCGTTTGAATCGGGACTAAAATTAAATGAAGCCAATTATATTTTAATTAATAAACTTTGAGAAGAGACGCAGAGCGGCCGAGCGCTGCGGACTCTCTTGTGTCAACTGAAATTCTTTGGGTGGCAGCAACAGGAAGATTTCAAAGGAAAATCTGGGGCAATTAATGAATGTTCGTGCTTCTAGTCTCCATAATTAAAACTGAGCCCCACTGAGAAAACTTATTTGCGCACGGACAGCTGGGCTGTGGTCAGGCGGGATAGAGTTTCAGAATTCATTTGGATTTTAAGGACAAAATATACAAATATTAATTTTTCGATTTTAAAAGAATTGTTCGTCTCGCCGTCTTGATTTGTTGGCTAATGAAGTGAGTATATTCTGCCGAATTATGTGAATTAATTTCAAAATATTATATATTATCGGAGTTTAAATTTTAGAGCGTTTTGTTTAAGAGTTGTATGTTTTTTCTCACTTTAATGTTCCTGTTGCAGGTGCGGCCATTTTTGTTACACGCAAAAGTGACCTGTTGCAGGTCACTTATGCTATGTTGCAATCCGGTTATTTTCAGTATTTGAATTCACTTTAAAGTAAACATGTACAAAAAATTGAGTCAATTCTTAAATTTATTATCTTTTTCTCGGGTCTCTTTATAGTTATGTGTGCTCTGTATGGAGAGCAACGAGATTTAATGAATAATACATTGCGTTCACACAATCATCTTTAGTATTGTATATTTCATATTTATATATGATTCGTATATTTTTATCTCAATTGATTTATTGTAAACGCATTGTTCACTGGGACCAGGGCTGGTCTCAGGTTGTGTCTTGTTCTGTTCCTCACAAACGAAGCTGCATTAATTGCAGTCATTGGAAGCCCGTCTTTAAACTTATTGATTTGCAGTCTACTCAAAAAAATGCGCCCCTTGCCCTCCCGCCGGCCTCTCATCGGCAAAAAGTCACAAACAATAACAGAGACAAATGCATCTCTGACCCTGCCTTCCCTCCCTTCGTTCACCCCCTTACCCCTCGTTCTGCCTTCCCATCTTCAAGTCGGTCCTCTCATATAATTGTTTATAATTCCGTGCTCTGAACTTATTTGGATTAATCAAAGATGAATAGAACAAAAAGCTTGTTTATAGCTTTTCCATAGGCGTAATAAAAGTAAGATCATGGAACCAAAACGAGTTCTTGGATTTCAAGCAAGATCACGCCCAAGATCATGAATATCAAGCCAGATCACGGTTCTCAAGCCAGATCATGGCTCTAAAGCCAGATCATAAATATCAAGCCAGATCGTGGATCTCAAGCCAGATAATGGACTTCAAGCCAGAACATGGATCTGAAGCCAGATCACGGATCTCAAGCCAGATCATGGCTCTCACGCCAGATCATGGCTCTCAAGCCAGATAATGGCTCTCAAGCCAGATCATGGCTCTCGAGCCAGATCACGGATCTGAAGCCAGATCATGGCTCTCGAGCCAGACCATGGATCACGACCATGATGTATACATGAATCAACAGTCGCATTTGTCACGTCAGCTTCAGTCATCGATGCTCGGCCTGAAGGCCTGTCAAAGTTACGGCAGTCTTCAATTTGAACTTTTTATTGCCATCAAGCTGTTTTTGGACATTTCCATCCGTAGCGGATAAAACTTATTTGGAAAAAGCTAACTTTGGGCGGCAATAAAGTTTTACATTAAAATATTTTCTTGCGGACTGGCGCTGAACTTTGCAGAGAGCTGATGGAACTGAGCGGCGCTGGGAAGCGAGACGCGCATATTTCATAAAATGAGTTTACATTTAAAAAAACTTTGGGAGACCTACGCATATAGATGAGTATTGAAATATGATGCTGTCTTGGAATAAATTTTATCTGGAACATGACACATAAATTTTTTATCTGACACGCATTTGTATACGCAATTTACTCGCAAAATAAGATATGGAAATGAGGCTTTTTTTATATTCTCTGACAGATTATGATGACAGAATTGTTTGTAATAAATTGTTTCTAATCCACATCACTTTTAGACTCGATATATTTTCTTTTTCCCTTTTTTAGTGTCTGATATTGGTCGACTAGTGGAAAATAAGCTTTACATTCAGTGAAAGAAAGTGCGTGAAATAAGGTGCAACTTCCAACTGATATAAAAATATTAGAATAAAATTATATTAAACACAGATAAATAAAATTATTACAATTTGCAATAATTATTATAAACTATAACCGTACTGTAACACTGCTTATACCCCTGTCCAAATTTTTCCATTGCTTTAAACTTCAGTTTTCGCACAAACCGGCTGTCATATATACGCGCGCTTGACATTCGCGACACGCACGAGTTTTCACTAATTACACGTACACCCTGAGTACATTAGCACTTATTACGGTGACAAGGCTTCACCGCACGGCTCCCTTACAGCCACCTCGTAAAACCACTGCTGCTCTTGTAACATCATTCCTGTACTTGTAACATCACTGCTGCACTTGTAACATCATTTATGCAAGCCCTCGCTACTCACGTAAGTCCACTGTAATGGACTGGACCGAAGTCCTGAGTGAGGTTGGAAAAATTTTCAAGTGGACGTTATGAAAATAATAAATTCGGCATTAGCTACAGCTGTTCTATTTTAGGGCTGAAATAAACATTATTTGCTATTGACACATATTTGATTTTCATTTATCTGAATAGCGAAATATAAAATCTTAGGAGACGTGTTATAATGTATAATTTAATTATTGAAATGATGGTAGATACTCATGTTTATTTTCACGTCAAGATTAGAGCAGAAATTATGAAAAAAAAGTCCAAAAAGTCTATGACGTAATTTTAATACCTCTACCTATTTAAGCGCTCTGCTAATTTGTTCTCCGATCATTGCGTAGGTTCCCGCGCATGTGAGGATGAATCGCAGAAAAATCTCGTGACGCTTCCAGAACTTGATGCCCGCCTCTTTTTTCCAGAGCATTACGATGAATTCAAAGTGTAGAGATACGCGCACAACTCGGCCAGAAATTGCAGAGGTTGTGAGCTCGGACTGGTGACAAGAAGCTTCAATGTCCGCACTCCGAGTCTTGTGAAATTCCGCGCAACATCCGCGTTACAAGAGTGCGACAGATTCGCTGAATCTGTATAGCAGCTTGTGACTCTACCCTATTTCGACTTGAAAAACGGTTTTGTTGATTAAATTTCCGAGTTTTAACTCATTATGCTTCGTAAAAAATTGCGAGCCAGTATTTCGGTTGGAAACCTATAGAAGTATATCCGTAGATATTATATACCAGAAATAAATCCATTGTAAATAGGAAAATTGGCAATCGTAGGCAGTAAAATTTTCCAGATTTTCAAGCGAGATCTGAAAAAAGTTTGAAAGTATTATATATATAAATACCATGGAAATGGCATTCTTGGTTACTTCCAATCGAATTACAAGCATGAAAAAAATCAACGTCCTTAAGTAATATAGAATATGGAATCTTGACAATAGTATTCTAATAGCTCTCATGCGATTAATTAAAAAAGGGTTTTATAAGTTGGATGAGATATCTTACCTGGCCCCATAACGATGGAAACAACTGAAACGCCTGAGAGCAGAAGAGAGAAGTGAAAGGATTTTCGTTAGAACAAGAACATCTCGAGAAGACAACTCTCAAGAAACACTCAGACAAATGAATGAGATATTGTCGAATTAGCGATGCACTTCTTGCCCTGTAATGGCAATACTTACCTCAACTCTGCCAACGCAGAGGCTAAGAGAGTGGAGTCGCTCTTTTGACAAGACGAACCATTCGTTTTCTGAGAGAACGCATCAACGTTTACCCATACATCAACGATTATAACTTCTCTTTTTTATGAATATTTTCTGCATTATTACTTTGATTAGCTAGCCGTGATTAAAAACTAATGTCTTTCGTTGTTGAATGAGTGAACGCTTGATGTTCGTTTCCCGTGGAGTTTGTTCGTCAAGTAAGTCTCAGTGTCCACGGATGTGATCAGTCGAGCATGTCTTGGATGATTAGAATAAATTGAATGAGGAGGCATGAGAAAGTTTATGTAAGTGTTTAGTAGGCAGGATGGACAAAAATTATAGCTCATGAAAAACAAAAAACATTCCGTTTAAATAAAATGCAACGAGATAACATCGAGGATTCTAATTTAAAAAATTACAATATTGTTGTTTAAATACACATTGAAAGCTCTTCATGCAAGCATAATTAATCACATCATAACATTAATCTTAACCATAATACATATAATACATTTGTTCCGTAATATAACGCAATTGCTATTGAATTGAACGAACCTTACACGATGCGCTTCGAAAATCAACGAAAGTTTTTCCGTTTGTTTCGTTGCTATTCAGCGATAATAAATGCACTTAAGGGTTGCAGATTTCAGCGTAATCTCACCATCACTGCAAATTTTCTACGATCAAAGCCGAAAATTTTACCTGTAATGGAAGGACTGCAATTTGGAATCTAATTTCGACACTTAGAAACGGCGCCCTGGAAATTCGGCTTCGAGTTTCTCTCCTTCAAAAATAACAAGATCATTTGCATGGCGATGAGCATCGGAAATTTGTTGCGCCTGTGGAATGGAAATAAGGACGCTTGCTTCAACGGAAAAAAATTTAATGCGATTTGAATTGAGGAGCCTTGGGTAGTTTGTAAATAACAATATACTTGATAATATTAATAAGCTTATGCTGAAAAGAAAGAATAAATGTAGTTGAAGAGCCATGGGTAGATTGTATATAACAATAAATTTTATAATATTAAATAGTTTATGCTCTAAAGAAGGAATTAATGTAGTGAAGAAGAACATGTTAATAAAAAAGGCTTAAAAACATTTGATTAGGATTTCTAGGCAATTTACACTTTTCACGATCCTTGATGGCTGATTTTAAGAAGGCCTTCCCAGTGCCGTGTGGAGGTCAGCTACAGAACATCTCGCAAACATTTTTTGATTAGGAAATAAAACGTTTCTTGCACCGTTGAATGGGAAATAGTGGAACTTTTTCCATATTATTTCATTTGCCGATGCGCATAAGGATCATTAAGGCACAACCGTGCGCATGTCGTTGCGTTCAGTGCTCTTAAGAGATCTTAACAAGCATTAAATGGGCCAACTTGGCCCATCCCAGGCACAATGGCAGGACTCGTGCAACTTAAGCTCATTTCAAGTCCCAGTTCTCAACAGAGGCCGTTTAGGTTATCTCAATACGGGAATACGGACGAAACCAAGTAAGTACACGGTATGTGAGCGCGGGACTGTTCTTGTAGGGAGAGAACACATAACACGATGTGTTCCTATGAGAACATATGTTGGGCGTTCTTTTGATAATATGTTTGCTTCTATAATATCAAATGTCTTCATTTGAGAATATTTTGTGTTCTTTTGAGAACGTGTTATGTGTTCTTTTGATAACAGATAACATGAACCTTGCCAGTGTACGCAGTCGTTGATATCACTCTGACTGTGTCCACATCGTGAGACTAAGTAGATTCGTGGTGCTGTGGAACGAGTCAATTTTTCAAAGATAATCAATCAAAAGATTTTGCACGAGAGATAAGAACTCGCATGCAAATATATACTAATGATATAAAATAACTATAGAATCAATTAAAATAAAATAAAACGTTGATCAGAATATTGAAGCTTTCCGAAATCAAGTGAACAATCTTCAATTACTTTCAATGAAGATATAGAAAGTCGTTTTACGCTCTAGCTTAGGGTTATTCATTTACTTATGTTCACTCACACAATAGCGTACATTGAACAGTTGAAATATATTTGTGATCTTAACTCGAACTCGAACTATTTATTATTGATTACTCATCACTGATATTACAATTTAGCGTAGAAAATATTCAATTAAGTACAACTCAATCTTCAATATCAAACCTAATAAACCCTAAACCCTTCTTCGTAAACATGGAGTCTCATAGCATTGTTGTGCACAAAGTCAACAAAGGATCGAGGAACCTATTTAGCGGTCTGAAGCCTTTTGTCAACCTAGAAGCGGAAAGTAGGTTTAAATAAACTGTCTGCACTACAAAAATATAAACTGTCAGTAGAGGTTTTACGAAAGTGAAGTTATTGTTCTTGTGGAATTGGAAACCATAAAGTTCGTAACTTGATCGTGAGATGCAAATATCAGAAGAAACGCTCCCACGAATTTCGCCAATGAAAATTTTTTCCATAGATATTCTGCCGGATGTGATTTTTATTTTTTAAATTGAATACTTTTTATTTAGTTCCTATGTAGTAATTTGGTTTGGATACATCATAGCTTTCCATGCAGGTACATGGGAATTTTTATTCCACATTTGAGACTGCGTTGCATTCATGTGATTAATTAAATTATTATGAAATTTTCGCCCTACACAAAACTTATGTAGATTATTCCACTTGTTTCTATTTTCAATTTGATAACACATGATTTTCTTCTGGATGTTGAATTACCAGATTCTACAGTATAAAATATCCCGTTCTAGTAATAAATAGTGATAATTTTTCCGTTAAAAAATGAGTAGAGATTAGAGCTCCACTCAAGTTATAAATGGTGACAAAAATTCTGTTCTATTTATAAATAGTGATCAGAGTGTCATTCAAGTTATTAATAGCGACAAAAGTTCCGTTCAATAATTAAATAGTGATACGAGTTCCGTTCAAATTATAAATAATGACCGAAGTTCCGTTCAATTATTAAATAGTTATAACGTTTAGTTCCTTTCAAGTTATTAATAGTGACAAATATTCTGTTCAATTAATAAATAGTGATAAGAGTCCCGTTCAAGTAACGAATAGTGACAAAAGTTTCGTTCAATCCGTAAATAGTGATATGTATTCGGTTCAAGCTACAAATATAGTGACAAAAACACCGTTCAATTAATAAATAATGATTAGAGTTCCATTCAAGTTACAAATACTGACCAAAATTTCGTTCAATTAATAAATAGTGATAAGAGTTCCATTCAAGTTACAAATAGTGACAATAGTTCCATTCAATTAACAAAAAGTGATGAGAGTTCCGTTTAAGTTATAAATAGTGACACAAGTCCCATTCAATAAATACAAAAGAAGAGTTCCATTGATATAATAAATAGCGGCAAAAATTCCGTTCAAGTAATAAACCGTATTAGCAGTTCAATTCAGTTATTAAAAAAATTCAATTAAATTTAAAAAGTATAAAAAGCGGAAGGTTGTCTCGTATGAAACTCTCGCCGCCGGTTCGCTTGTCTGCAGTCGAGATTCATTACGAGTGAAATCGGATGCCGGGTGCGGATGACACCGAAGACGGATGTTGATGAATGAACTTCAAGCCTGGACAGGTAGATGACATCCACATCTGCTAATTTCTTACATTATTTAACATGGTTGCCGGATTCGTCATGAGAAAATCCTGCTCTAAATAGTTTTTTTAAAGGTAATGATAAGCAAGGTCAAGTTTTTTTCTTACTCGCTGCTATAATTGAATATTATTTATTTTTGTAGAAATTAGATAGGGGATTTTGAGCTAAACAAGCAAAGAAATGGGGGTTGTTGACCATTGAGACAATAATGTGCCGCACTAAATTCCTGAAGCTGTCATCATTGTTATCTTAATTGTCAGATTTATTGATATTCTTTGCATTATTATATTCATCGACGAGAATATCATCTCCATAACATAATATTAATTGCATTCTCATTCGTAAAAATTCTAAACAAAACATCATTAGCACAAAGAAGTGAAAAAATTAAGGCCGAAAATCCGAGAGACGCAATAGGAGATATGTATTATCATTAGTCACAATGTTTATTGTCATTTTTGAACTGTAGGATACCAATTGTATAACAAAGACCTTCAGGTCAATAATATGGCAAAAGTTTTAATATAGAGCGAAGGACGATATATTAAAAATTAAAGACGTTCCGTAGACTCCTTCACTTCTGGATTAGCAAATTGAGCTAGCAAGCGATACGCGGGCCTTTGATTAAATATCGGCCCCAATATTGAGAGACTCCAAGCCCGATGAATATTAGAATAAAAATAAACCTATATTCCATTTTAGTTTTAGCTTCAACCCTCCTAGCCAGGTACTTCTGGTGTATCGTAAGAGATAGTTTAGACTAACGGAATAAATATGAACATTAGTGCAGTTGTTAACTCATCGCAAGTCTTTACTATTTCAAAACACTTTATCCGAAACGCTAAGTAAAGATTTTACAGTTAATTATTGCGTAATTACTGGGAGAGTCTATGCAATGTTACTGTTGAATCAACCTTATTATTACCATTAAATTCTATTCGTGGGGAAAAAAATATTATATTATCAATTATTTGAAAAAAAGTGTTCGAGAAAAATATTCGAAAATTTAGCACAGGAAATTAAAAATATTGATTTATCACAGAACAACAGATTATAAAAAATGCATTGAGGTTTATATAAATTTCAAAGATATTGAGTTCGAAGTTTCAGTAGCCAGCTACTCTTGATTTATAGTAACATGATTCAGAAAACAGTAATTCCCAGCTTATAAATAAAACATTACATGTTTCATCATACTCTGCTCCCTGCAGTCATGTGATGTTCGATCAAGACTTCGAATAGAGAATTGAATATTTACTCATCTCTTTAATACACTTGCCGCAAAATCACAATGAAAATTTAAAATATAATAAAAAAGCTATTGTTTGACAATTGAAAGCGTTTGAAACACCCTGTATCGCTTGGTAATGGAACACCAATTGAAAATGCCTCAAGTAATTCTAGAAGAATTCAAATTTGCTGGGCTCTGCCATTCAAAAGAGTCGAAATGAAAGCCAAAACTCTGACTGTTCTTTACATCGGTACGAGGCTCAACATTCACGATTGCCGGTCACTTGAAGAGCTAGGAAGGAATGAAGAGTTTTATTTTCATAGTTGATTTAAATTCGTGTAGCTATTGTACGAGCATGCAAAGCAGGGTTGTTCTTCTTTGGGATGGGAGTCACCGGAGCGAAATGAAGGCTATCTTCCAATATTAGTGATTGCTTTGAACAACTTCAAAAGCATTCATAATGATCTATAGGTCGCTCTCGGGCACTTGTTCGGCCTAGCATCGTCCAATTCAATCATATAAGAGATTCTCTTTCTTGGGCTTGCAGCCTTTGTCCTTGCTTGAGGATCCTAAACTGACCGTTGCAGCATCGGAGGCTAGCAGAGAAAAATATATATATAATAATTGATCCATTAAAGCATTACCGGAAACTCTGAGTCAAAAATTTACTCCAGATGAAAATTGGAAAAATTTATAGTATGACTCGGATCCCTTAGGGATTATTTGGATAAATATTTTTGAAATTTTGAGATGCAAATTTTGTCAATTTTATTAATATACGAAACTTTTTCTGCGTAATCCTTTGTATGCCCAAAATTGATCTGGATCTATTGATATTATTAATTGTTTTTAAATATTAATAAAATCTTCACGAGCTTGAGATTTTGTTAATTTTATATAATGACAATAGATTATCTGAAAATTGTTTTCTAAATAATTTCAGTTCAATGAGTTTCCGGCCGACTCGCTGATATACATGTACGAGAGTGTGAGATCGGCAAGAGACACGGGCGTTGACGCGGCCTTTGCATGAGACCTGCCTGAATACGCCTGGTGCTGTAAAGCTGTCAGTTGTCCAGCGTGTACAACCACAAGACTGGTTGGCAATGCATTACTTTTCATGTAGCGAGTGGTGAAAAGTTGAATAGAGCATTAATCAAAGCTAAATCGTACAAGCTTCCGTTATTTTATCATGTTTGACAGCTGTTATATACTATGCATATTATACGGATTTTTGTTTATTTGCAATGATAGAAGCAAAAATAGAATAAAAAATTTCAAATATCCTGCGCAATCAAGCTGTTTACCTTCACTTTAATGCTGAAAAGTGTAGTTTAATTCACAAGGATATTAAGTAAAAAACTTCACATTGGAGAAACCAAATGTAATTTATAAATTTGATCGCGTATCCGAGAAATTGGTTATAAAAAGTTCGTACACATTTCCCGATATCAAACAAGAACGCAGAATCAAGCGACATTTAACGCCGTATTTAAATTTATAGACCGTGGTTCTCGTTGAAGGATGCAAGGCATACTCTTATATCTGACCGCTTCTCGCTCTGCTCAAACAACGCTCGGCTCGCAGGTGACCGGGCTTCTTTTCAAGTGTTTGCTTCACCGACGATCAGGAACTCGATCGCCATGCACAACTCATGCTTCGAAAGATCCCAACTTCACTTGCTCAAAAATCTCCTCGTTCTACCTGTGATCTCTCTTCGTCAAAATCAGTCACTGCCCGCAGACTATATCTGATTCGGTGTGCCGATAAAGCATATATGTGTGCTTATGTATATTCAGTCTCCGAGCACGTCTCTATATAGCCTATATGTGCGCAATAATAAATACAGTCTATATATGCGCGTCTATACACTAACAGTCTATATGCGTGCATATACAGCCTATATGCATGCGCATATAGTCTATATGCGTGTACATATACTGTCTATGCATGAGCGTTTTACGAAGTAGAGAAAACAATGTTGAATAAAATACTGCACGGGTCGATTACTTTATGCAAGCATCATTCCGCGATCAATTGTTTTTATTAAGGAAATGGTTCATCAATATATAATGACAATGATGAAATCTAATCACAGATGCAGTTGTAAGTCCAGAAATCTTAGCAAAATACGTAGGAATAATTGAAAAGGCAATTCAAATTCCAATAAATCGAGCTCTGTTACGTAGATGAAATATTGAGTTATATTGGCTGATGTGGATGACAATCAACTTGATATGGCATCGCTTGCCATGACCATCAAAAGAATCGTTCGCCGAAGAATGCAATTAGTCAAAAATGTGCAGCGCGCTTGGATCTTTTGAAAAGCTCTCGCCGCAGCTAATTTACATGATCTGTACTTTTGATGACAGCTGAGAAGCTCAAGTTATGTATTAGCCATGGCCCTTGGTAGCGCATTTTTTGTTGAGGGCTTTGTAGATCTGCTGCCGACAATAGACACTCGAGACGCTGCTTATAAACGTTGCTCGTAATCCAAGCAGCGCTGAGGTCCTCCTTTGATCTTCTAGATATTCATAACAAATGGATTGGATCCACGCAAATTATGAACCGTGGCTCTGACTTACTGCTAGAAGAGCTCGGCGTTCGGTGATTACTGAAACGAGGAGTTATTGCACTGATGAATTTATTGGGTGGATAAAACGGAAACAAAAATAAATTTTAGTAGCAAGTTATGAATTTCATATTATTTATTTGAGTCATTTATTTTAATAAAACAGACTCTTCTGGAAAAACGAGTTGACCTGTAGTGAAGTTCCAAAATTTATTCGACACAAAAAATAAATAGTAGATTTTCTTATTAAACAAACTTGAATTTCCAAGCTTTTGATATGGCATCATGAAAACGAAAAAAAAAGAAAATACCAGCTATCAATAGTTTAAATGAGTAATGTAGTTTGTCTCAAACAGAGGAGTACGCTATCGATGCATTTTATTGATGAGCAATTAAAGGTAGTGATAAAAGTGTGCTCTCTTTTTTACTTTTTTCCAGTAAACCTTGTCCAAAAGTCTGCATTAAACTCAAGCTGCAGTCAGTTTCGTGATGAAAGTCGAAAATTAACTCAGTGCTATACGTAGCCCTAACAAATAAAGCTGGCCAATATGCGTCGCATCAACATTAAATGATAACAAAATAAATAAATTCTAAATACTTTACGTTATATGATAAATATAAATACATTTGTCTCCTTATATTATAGATAAGACCTGTTGGGAAACTTAGCGAACTTCGTTACGAACTTTTATATTAGACTGTAACATAAACAAAAATCATTGAGTTAAAGTAATTTCCCACCTTTTTCGCATATTTCGAAACATAATTATGTTTTGAATTTGGCAGATAATTAGCAGCATTTTTGGATCATCATTTGCGTGGCAAAAATTAGTCAAAACTCACCGTGTGATACTCTGTGTGATGTTAGATTCTAAGTTCACGCGGACCATGAATTCCTCCAAATTATTATATTATTAAACTACAGATCTGTAGTTACTACATTAATTGTTTAGTTGAAATGCACGTTGCCTATAGGCCCATATAGAGGTTAATTAAATAGTGCCGTGATTCCTAGCCGGTAATAAAATTTAGCCCGAACCACTAGTTACACCTTATAAATTACAGTTGAGTTTTTTGGCTCGGATGTTCCGTTAAATGTTTTCCTGTAAGAATAAAGGACCTCATTATCGCCTCAACGCTCCATTTCACGTTTTTCAGGCGCACTGTCGTAAAACCTCAAATTTAAAGTCACGCCTTGTCATTTTTTTATTCATGGCTTGTGTGAACCATGGAACCCGAGCGAAGACTCTGCACGACATTGGCCCGAACTGAAATTTTATTTAGAGGGAAAAGCGTGAAATAGAGGCAATAGCTAATTGAAGAGCATGAAATAAATGCAATAAATAATTGAATAGTACGGTATAAAGGCAGTGACTATTATTAGTAATAATTTTAGTTTCAACTTTTTTTTTTGTCAGCAGACGCGAAGCGACGGTCACGTTAAAGATCCGGTGTCTTATTTTTCTACACCAAAAATTTAATTTTAGGCCAACACATTATTTTTGGTTTTATTTCTATGCAAATTTTGAACTATATATACATTCTATTTATTTATAATCCATCTATGCATCAATGGTAATAAAAGTTTCCTTCTCATTCCACATGCAGAATCAACCAAATGTTCCCAAGCAATAAATATCACAATCCTCAATAAAACTTCGATTTCCTGCTCCAGTTTCTTAAGGGAACCAAGGAGTCGTTGTCGCACAGAAGCGCTGAACTGAAGGACATAATAGAGCGGAACCTCGCTGGTTAAAGCGATTGTTAGCGCGTGTTGCACCTTGACAAACTGAAACCAATTTCTGGACGGCGATTGCTGAGTTGTCGCTCCTGGAGGTCGCTTAAACTAACTCCTTGATCACATTGCAGCGCAATCTGCGTATTTTATTTACGTGAATAACCTAAAATTTATTTTTTTTTTTGGTTTTGCAAATAATGTCATTATTTTCTATGAATTCGTGCATTATTTGTGAGATAAGTTATTGTGTGATTAAAGATATGAAGATAAATTCTGTTAAAAATTTCACTGTTCCATGTAGGCCATGATGCGTTATTCAATTGATTACAAATATAGTATTATGGGTGCATGAAGATATGAAAATTTACACGGTATAAATGGTAATTACCTTTTCACGTCAAGTTTGCATATAATATTTTTTTTATTTTTGTGAAGCTCATAAATGATGAAGAATCCAACCATTCGTGTCGGAGAGACGTGATGGAAAGACTTGTTCAGATCCTACAATGGATTTCCTCATTTATTGAGACGCAGGGTCGTTAAAAATTAATTCGTAAAATACTAATTGTGATAGCTTGTGAACGTATTTTCCTACTATTTTTATTCACAAATTCAGTATATGAATTTTTTTATATATACAGTTTAAATCATTGAGTTAAGTGCATGGCAATTAATAATGATACTCTCCCTCGTAAGGATTTCCCTGCAGAACGCGAGTTATCCGTTAATGAGGGAAAATTCAAGCCGTGATTTATTTTCGCTGGCCATAATCAGGAGGGGCCGGCCGCAACGCTGACACTTTTGCAAGTTTTCTGCGCTATTTTTTGAGGTGATTTGGCAGGAGCGAGGGCGTCTCTGAGCTCCTGAACCAACAACTTAGCGATGGTATTAGACCGGCGCGGGGCGACCTCTGGCGGCGGCGATGGTGTAAGAGGAAACACCGAGACGCAGCGTCGTGTGATAAAGAGAAGCAAAAGAAAATAAGAAAGATTGCATAAATAACAAAAACGATGATAATTCAAAACTATATACATCTTGGAAATGAATTTTTTGCTCATTAAAATAATGGACAGTGAAGAAGAAAGATTGTGTGGATACAGATGATTCCACAAAACGTACTGTGATAAGTAATAATTTAAACGATGAAATGACAAAAATATTTATTCTAAGAATGTATGATGAGAAACAAATTGCGGATGATAACGTACGAAGTGGAAGGAAATATCAAGATTATGTTAGAACGAAAAATTCCCAATGTAAATGTGTAAAAAAATTGTTGGCAAGACGAGGCAGAGTCCAGCAGCACGGAGAAATATATATAATTCCCAGAGACGAGATGAGTGGACTTTTATGGAATATTTTTTAAATATTAGAATACATGACCATTTTCAGTAATGGTATTCCATGCATAAAGTATTAGTACGAGCCTGAACTTAATAACTCAGCACCACAGTATTTGAATTCTTGCCCCACCAATAATCAATATGCATAAGGAAGTTCGGCATCACGCCACGCAATAATGAATTATTGGAAATATGTTTAGCCCTTGCAAGGTACATGAACTCAAATGTAACGAGCCTATACTAAAAGCCAAGTTTAACGAGCGTTTTTTGAGTGCGGATCTTTGCTCGGCCTTTAATTCTGACAGGCTGTACTGACAGGCAAACAGGTTGGCTTCCTGTCTGCAAACAAGTTGCGAACGTGTTTGGAAGAGCTGACTTGCTACGCAGTATACACATTTCAGTGAAGAACATCTTCGTACATTAATTGAATTCTGAAATTACACACATTGTTTCCGTTTACGGTTACGTTACGTAGTAGACACCAAAAAAACGCATGCATTAGTGACGTATTGTTTTATCTCGATTTCGCCAAAATCACGAAACTTGATTTCAATTAAAAGTACGTAAATTGACATAAATATGAGGGATGATAATAAAAATTTCACATAAACACAAGTCGTGTAATTCGATGAAGCACAAAATTTGTAATTTATAATGTTTTTATTCATGTGTAGGCTCGCTTTTTCTCTGAGCGATATTATTTTCTCGCCATTCCTCTTTTATTTGCTTTGAAACACAGACTCGACAGCTCTCTTATATAAGAACGTCAAGCGCAGGACGAGAGGCCGTGCAGGTCTTCTTTAATATTTGTCTTGAAAGAAACAGCAGACGAGATGAGGTGCACAGCGCAGATGTTTATATTAAAGAATGTTTTGCCACAACTCAGAGATGAAAAAACGTCGCGGCTCCGATGATGGCTCAGAAAACGAGAGAAGTCAACAAAACCTGCATCGATTCGAGCTCATTTAAAGCTGCATTTGGAAATGCAAGGCAGCAACACGTGTGGCAGCTTGACGGTAATCAAGGTGATGAACATTTAGGAATATGTTCTCAGTCGATTTACTATATAGTATTAAAAAAATACGTTTTTTATGTATGTTTTTTTTTAATCAAAGCAAGTGGAATAATTTATAAATAATTTAATATTACTATACATCGGCTTTACCTATGCGAGTTCATAAATAGGATAATGCAACAGAAACTGAAATGTTGAATGTTAGAGGAGAAATTACATGCATGTTTACAGTTTGGATTCTCAATTCCCTGACTTTATGACCTCTTGCTCAAAGTTTACCGCTCCTACCTTCACTTTCTTGATACCTACATACAAAGCTTTGGTTTACAACGAACGCGAGAGGCGTGAAATTGGTGTACATAGTACAATGAACGAAGTCCTTGCAACCTCTTCACGCATTGGACGAGCAAGAAGCTTCTTTGCACGTTATTGTAAAGCTAAGCGCACAGCCCGTACGTCTTAATTAAACACACTGACCCTGTCTTTCTGTATGGGACTTTATGCAAAAACTTCGGTTTTGCATTCCCTGACATTGATAAGTGCGACCACGAGAAAACCATTCAAATTTTTCTCTGAAGATAGGATAAGCTGAGATTGTAAACCAGCGGACCTAATTTGGTCAGCTGTTTAGACACACAAAAAAGTAATTAACAAACGACAACAAGGAAAACAATTCCGTGAGACAATTCTACAGTATTCCCGATTTTCCGGCTTATTTATTCTTTGCATTAAATACAAAGGGGATCCTGCATGGCATGCAATACTGGATGTCTCGCAAGTAACTCACACAATTGAACAGTAATCAGGTAATAAAAATTAAAAAAAAGGAAAAAACATCGGAACCGTTATATAAACTATTTAAAGCTATTTTCCTGTTATTTTTTTAGAAAACCATTCGTAAAAGTGGCTGCCCTGCATATGATATATCCCGTAAGATTTGGAATTTATCTTATGTTTTAACTGAACACAAAGCATGAGTATATTTAAGTGAACATGCAGCGGCATCCCGGGTGAAGGGTTTACTTTTAATTACGTGCATTTTGCATCAAGTTAAGCCCAGTGTTGACAGCGTGGCAAGATATCGAGCGAACTAAATTCTTATCATGGTGAATGGCCGGCAAAATGACGTCATTATGTTTGAGGCCGCGGCCACTGGCCAACCGCAAGGGGCCCTGGCCTCACAGGAAAGCCTCAGTTATTGATCATAGCGATAATTGCTGCCGTGCACGCCATACTGTGGGCATATATATGGTCTACGCCTCACATCTACGTCTCTACACCTGTGCCTCTACTGCCTGAGATTCACTTCTACGCCTCTTGTCTATGCTTCACCTGACGCCTCTATATACTGTCTACACGCCAGTACGCCTCACCTCAATATCTAAGCCTCAGCTCAATTAATTTAGAGTGAACATGGCTTGTCATGTGAGTTTGTAACAGCGGATTAAAATATTTTCGAACCCGTAATAAGTATTGAGGCATTGAAATCATCCAGATGCATTCACACGCCAAGGGAAATATTTTTTATAATCAATTTCATGCTCCATCAAGCACAAATTTCCTTTAATTGTTTCTGCGATGAAAATTACCAAAAAACATATAAACCATCTATATAAAAATTGTCGCGTTTTCGAAACCAAACGAACAAGCATTCGTTTTTTATGTTATTCAGGATACAATTTTACAGAAAATACCTGAATTCCTAAATGTTATACCTTCGTTCCAGATATGCAAATAAATTCATATGACTTATAGCCTCAGTTGCATGAAATCTCTATTTTTGAATATACGACACAATATTATGTATGTCATGATCTCCTATACCGTATATTTCCACAAGTTAATTACATGACGAAAGAAACCCCGGTAACAGTTGACAAATTCCGGAAACTATACGCTTTCTTACCTCATGTTCCCGCTTCAACGGAAGATACTCCATATCTCCGCCGTGAGGCATGCCGTATTCTTGCATTCCATACATGTTGAAAATGTGGTTGTGAACAGTCGAATATTTTTTTTCGAGAAAAAAATCAGAAATTATTCCTTCAAAAACAACGAAGTGCAACCGTGAACGAAATTTTAGTTTCTCTAGATCAAATTTAATGAAATTTATTTGTTCTTGATATTTCACCGAGTAATTTTACGATACGGTTAACTCATATTTCAATAGTTCTGGACTTTACAATCTAATCATCATTTTTTAAACAGAATTAATTAGGATTCCAGAATCTTAAATATCAGTCAGTTTATTTCTGACTTATTAACTAAATTGAAAATACATTTAAATTCAGATCTGATGAAATCAAAAGCAAAAAGTTAAGCGCAAGATATCCGTTGAAATAGGAATTATTAGAGACGAAAAAAAGCTTCGAATATAATATACTTTTTAGTTTGTGGAATATCAAAAGAGAATCATATCACACTTCCACAGTTCCCAATGATTTTATAATGAAAAATGGCATAATGTCGCTAACAACGAAAAACGTTTCTTGGTTCAAATAATTTTAAACCCGTTCAAATATATGTTCCATTCATGCAAAAAGTATGATCCTTAATCGACAATAAATAATAATAATTGAAAGATTATTCGACAACTCGAGTATAGATAAAAGTATCACCTGTCACTCACTGTTCCGTGACTGATAGTAGATTATAATGGAAATGATATTATAATGATGTCCTATGATCCTAATCTCTAGTAAAATCGTTAATTACAGTTATATCACACTGGAAAGAAAGTTCAATATTTTCTGACTCTGTCTTAGACGGTATCAAATTTTAAATACTTCAGCTTTAAGAGTTGTTGATCAAGAAGACAACATTCACTACTAAGACCTCGCTCACAAGTTCAAGTGCTACTGATGTTCGCCGATCTATTGCAAGCCTACAACTCGATCGACGACCGCCCACGCAAAACTGACCGGCGTCTGAAAAACAGCAACTCTTTCACTCGGTACGCCGAGCTCCGTTTCCGCAACAATGGCTTCTATCCTCGCGCGCCGCGGTTCCCATTGGCGGAAAAGTCAACCGCCTCCTCGGGACCAACCCGCACTCTCGGTCACCGCGGCCTGAAGCCGCTGAACGCGGGTCGTGAAAATCCCGGCCGTTTTATCGGCGGCCAAACACCGTATGATGATCGGTTGTTACTAAAACTTCCGTAATATATGTAAAAATGCGTCATATGCATAAGAAAAACAATGATACGCGAGGTCGTGCGCTCAACCTCGTTTCTTAAAAAATTCTCCACCTGATCTCGCGTCGAAGACCATTGTTGTACTATTCGATCTATTGTTTTAATGTTAATATTCAGTAGCCATAAATTCTGATCACTTTGTTATCATCCGACGAACTAAAGTTCATTTTCGTGAACGCCAAATTAAGTTTTATTTCCTCGTCAACATGTTGCACGTCACCAGCAACATTGAGCAGGAAATTCCAGAGTGTACCCAGGTTAAGACGATCTAATGTCGAAAACTTCACACTTTTTCTATCATTCATTCAATGAAATGAACGGTTAACATTTCAGTCATGATAAATTGGGAAAATATATAAGCCTTCCTCAATGTAATGCAGAGTCTCTGTTTTCCACGATAGTTGCACTTCACTAACGTTAAATTTTCAAACAAATAATTAGTAAAATACATCGTAAAGAATAGCCCGCGTGTCATATCGTAAAGAAGGGCTAACAACGCAGTAATGTTGATACTCCGATAACAAGAATCTGGCGGGTAATTTTACGACTATTTAAAGCCGTTCGTTGACCAAGTACGATTTACGACCCATGTTGTACGGTTCCAGGTTTACAACCGGTGTCGTATATACGTCAAGGAGACCTCTTAGCGCCATCTATCACACGATGCGTAAACGACGCCACGGACATTGCAAGGAAATTCTTGCATACCTAGTGTAGTTTCTTCCTACACTAGGATATTATTTTCTTAATTTCATTCTACTCCTTTTTCAATGCTGCAGTCGCCCGTTAAAATGGCAAATGGTGAAAAATCGTTTGATGAATATAGCTATTGGTAATTTAAAAAAATAATTTAAATCAAATTGAATACATGGAACGACTAGACAGAAAATCACTTCTTTCGTTGATACATGATAACGTTACAGTATCATATCAAGTTACCGAATCTTTGAATATCATTTAGAATTCCAGCTTTCTTTGGAACTCCTAACAAAGCAAATGAATAAATATTTTTTGACGTGAATTTTATTCTCACTGATTCAGTGCATTTATATGTATGTTCCGTTGAAATTTTGAATTTAATCACTGATCAGAGTTCTGCGACAGACATGATCTTAAAAAATTTACATTTTTATTTTTCATTTATGCTCAAATCTTAGAAAATTCAGAAACTCAGAAAATCATCGAACTGGAATCTAAATATCGGAACATTTGTTCCATACATCATTTTTGCGTAGACTTGTGAATGTATTACTCAATAATTAATATGAAATATTGAAATAAAACGTTTTTTAATTTCTCAGATCGGTCAAAATTACTAATGGCTTAAGTAGGGATAATATAGCGCCTGCATGTTCGTTCAACGTGCCAGCATTCCATCGCTAGAATTTATCTAACCAATAAACGTGCAATTCAAATTTATCTGTGACAGAAAAATGGAAAAAATGACTTTGAGTCTTATCCTGGTGTTTCTTTAAACTCAAATGACCGGAACAGAACTACTTTGCGAGTAGAATTTGTCGTCGTCACACCTTAATTCTGGCCAAGAGGGTCGCGCAGGAGCTGGCTCGACACTGGCGGCCAGTAATGGACGACAGCGAATGTCAGTGGGTGCCAGTGGACGGCAACGGACGGTTGCAAATGGCAATGGACAGAGTAGACGACAACAAACGATAGCGAACGGCAATGGACGGAGTGGACGAAAACGGACGGTAGCAAACGGCAATGGACGGAGTGGACGACAACGGACGGTAGCAAACGGCAATGGACGGAGTGGACGAAAACGGACGGTAGCAAACGGCAATGGACGGAGTGGACGACAACGGACGGAAGCAGACAACAGTGGACGGCAGCGGACAGCTGTGGGCGGCAAAGGACGGCGACTGCTTGTAGCGGACGGCGAATGATGCGTGACGAGACGCTCCTCTCGATCGCTAAACTGGCACAATTTCGTTTCTATTGGTGTTTTCCAATTGCACAGGTTTCGTTAAAAATATGTCTATCATGTGCAGCTGATAAATTCGATATTTTCAAATTGGCAAAGAATAGGTTAAAATTTTTGATCTAATGAGTAATTTTTTGCAGAAGTAGTGAATATTGCAGTCGATTGTAGTAACGATTTAAAAGTGAGTACCATTTTACGAAAAATTTATGTCTTTCGCAAATAAACAAGTCTATATATTTATTCAAAATGAATGCAAAGTAATTGTATGCGCAAATTGCATTGAAAACATGCGTTGCACTTCTCGATCAATCGTTATCTGCCTAATTTCAATCTTAAGTCAATCGGACAGTAACAGATTAAGGCAAATCTACCTCATTATCTAAACACTACCCGCGAGATAATCAATGCATTCAAATGGGCTTGCAAAGTCCAGTTAGATTGACAAGTGACTTTTCCAGGGTCGATCGCACATGAAATTGCCCTTAAACGAGGCTGCCATTGAGGCAACAAGCCAGGAAGAGTTTATCGCTTGCGGTAGTTGTAGAGACAACCGCGTGATCCCGAGCGTGAATGCCAGGCTGTTGTGTATCGTTTGAATGCGAACGGTGCATAGAGCAGGTAAGGTAGCAGCGCTCGGTTACCTGTTCCAGCACATCAACAGTGTATCATTTGAAGTGAAAAACCTCACCGTTGTTGGGCTCAATGGCACTCAAGCGCCTGACAAACGATGAGCACGAGTCCGATAAACCACGGGTTTGTCTCTGAGGCTAACCGCGCGTTAGCTACGGTCGGTCACGGCAGCGCAATCGGTGCTCGAAGTTCTCTTCTAGTGTTACCGGTGCCGACCGCGGCTAAGCGGTAAGTTTCTTCCAAGTTGATACGGACGCATCAACCGTAAGGAAGATACCATTAGTTTCTTCGCAAGATACCATTAATTTCTTCAAAGATTGCCTCGAGGCGTGCAAGGTCAACGAAAGGTGATTTTTTTTCTATTTTCTAGGCGCTAGGATATCGTCATGGCTGAAGTTTTTTTCTTTATTATAGAGAAAAGTTGAAAATTTCCTCGAGCTTCGGTCACATTTTCTTAATTGAAATAACAAGCTATATCTAGTCATAAATAAATTTACAATGTAAATTCATTCAATTATTTGACAGTCAATAGGTGAAATCGAAAGATTGTATAATATTAATAGCTGATTAAATTATATACGTTATATTAAAATTTATTTATCAGGAATAAACATACCTATTCATTTAATATCGTTATTGTTATCATTATTAATTTTCTAAGAGGCAACTATTGTGGCGTCTGGTTCAAACGAACTTCGGGGGCACGTTGCACGTAAGTTTAATAGCGAGTGAAAAATAAAATAAATGTAAAATCCTCACGTAAATGCTAATATTATCTCAGCTAAATTAATTAACATCTCCGGTCAGTATGATACGCAGATAGACTGTGTACTTTATGATAGACTTTAAAATTCACTCTAACTTGATTTACACAAGCACCCACTATGATTCCATAAGCCACTAAACAACGTTTGTGATCATTGCTGAGATTTTATAATTTTCACTAGACAATATCGAATATAAAATTATGTTATAAGTACAAAAGTATGCAAAATACGTATACAAAATGTAAAGTCGTTAAGATGAGTCTAAAATTTACTGATAAACATCTTTCGCTTTACCTTGGGAATGGCCGACCTGCTAAGTCTTTGTTTCATTATAAGAAGACCGACAATATTGACCTCACAAACTAAGCGTTTATTATAGCCGGCCACTCGACGGCCGATGATCAGCCTTCGCTGAACTTCGCAGAGTTTTTTTTTTCGGGAAGATCCTGCACGATTCGGCGAGCGGTCGGCCGACGGTGGCTACAGAGTCGCCCGATCTCACCGTCATTGTAATCAGCTCGGTAAAGCTGCCGACTCACCCTCTCTCAATGTAGACGGTCACGAACGGTGAGTGTACGTATTTTAAAGATTTAAAATACTTAAGCATTAGGATTGGCAACATACTATAATGGTACTCGTACGAGGACTTTTCTTGTCTGCATGGCAAAAATCCGAATTGTTGGGAATGAAAATAATCCGCGGCTGAGGCGAGCTTTGATGAGAAAGTTACGAATGGATTTCTAACTGGGAATTAATTTGAAGAAGATTTTGTTGTGGGAATGGTAATCGGGTAACATCAACATGCGCTGGGAATACCAGCGTGAGCCGGACAACGCCTGCGAACGATAATATTGTGTAGGATATACGCAGTATGGTCTGCTGAAAACATATATTTTGGGTTAGAAAATCCGAAACACGTTTTGAACAAATTCAACATAGAGTGCAAGATTTATTCCCTTGTGAGAACATCAAATAAAATTATATGACTTTTGGATACTTTCATGTACGTTTCTGGCGCATGAAATAGGAATTGTATTAATAATTTGCAGCATTCAACGCAAATTAAACTATCAACATTAGTTTCTCTAATCCATTCCAAACAATAGCTTTCGAACTATTGCTCTTGTAGCCACCTGATGTGAAATAAATAAATATTTTGGAGCCCTTCGTTAGGTTCTTAAGAGCCGACTAACTAAAAGATTTGATTAATAAATATCTGGTCCAAAAGTAAATTATAGGAATCTAAGAGCACGTTTTAAGATTGTTAGGGCAACAAATCAAATATGAAATTATTTTTCTAATTAACTGAAAATTACATGTCATAAAATACACTTGATTGTTACTCGGTATTTATTACTCGGTATTTAAGTCAATTTAAAACTTCTTCTGTTAAAACGATTTACATGAAAAATCACATGTAACAAAGTCAGAATTATTATTATCTTCCACATTGACGAAAAGGCCACGTCAAGAAAAGACGCTATAAGTTGCCAGGCAATATCTATTAGCAAAAGGAAGGACGGCTGCACGCTTCACGGCACACACAAGCACTTGAGAACCTCCTCTCGATATAGAGACAACACAGTCTAAGAGCTCAGTCAAAATTAGCTCTCTGACTCCTGCTTCGATTCCAAACAAAAAGATGAAAAATGCACGGACTTGAACTCCATGATCAGTCATGGGTCCCTCAAGTGAAGACCCACATAAAGAATCTCCTTCTGAAAACTTAACCCGTAATAAGCCAGCTATGCGTGTTATATAGATTGTGAACGATTCAAGTATGAGCGAGCGATGAACAATGAGTGGCCTCCGATAATGCGGCTATGATTTTTAATGTTAGTTGTCTTCGGATAACAGATGGTCGGAAATAATCATGGGTGACATATCATGTTTGTAATGAAAATATTAAATATTATTAGTTTTGAGAACGAGCGGTCCGAATGGAATGCACTAATAATATACGTATCAAGTTCGTTGTGGTGATATGCAATTAGTTCTCTCAGTTAGTAATATCACTTACACAATCAATATAAAGGTTTATCACCATATAGTTGAATGTTTAAAAATTTCCATATATAAACGTCTACTACAGGTCTTTTTACCTGATTTGAAGTTACCCAAGCGTTTAAATAACAATAAATATTTTGTCAACGCGAAAAAATTTCATGTTGACCAGCGACAATTTCATTAGAAGAGATTTTTTCAGCTCAACTTCCTGATTCAGCAAAGACTCTCATGAATTTATAGTACCTCAAGTACTCACTAAAATCGCTTAAATAAACAAACGCTCGATTTTTACGCGTGCCTAGAGCAGGCATGCGCGGCGATCAAAAGATGTAAATAATCATGTCAGAACCAAGAATTTCTTTTCTCCGTTGACGGGAAATGTATTGACTTGGCATGCGTGTTATGCTAAATCTATGGAGAGCAAGCAAGAGGAGAGAGCTGAAGCATTTGGAGCAAGAGGCTCTTGAGCAACTTGTCTCAATACTGCGCCTCGAAAGAAACTGACCGCTCGGTCGGGACAACTTTGGAGCCTGGGCGTGCGTTCCTGGAAATCTCGAGTATTTAGGGAAGTAAATTCCGAGATTAGCTGCATAAAAATCTAATGGTTATTGGTATTAATCCTAATAAAGACTTTAACATTACTAAATTTTATTAACTTCGCTAGACGCATCGGAGGAATATAGATGCCAATTTTACCAAAAACAGTCATCCAATGAAAATTTAAATACGCACAGAAAGCCGATTATTCCAGCTCCACGTCGGGTTTGATCTCGATGCTGCCTCACATCATTTTTATCGGGCAGTTTCATAATTCTTTGCTTATGTGTCACTTCAAAGATTGGTAGTATCTTTTCAGAGAATTTCTCACTCCTTTGCCAGTCGAAAGTTTACATGTATTAAAAATGCCATTACAGAAGCTACATCCAAGGTCTTTCTTCATTAAGAACTCGTGAACGGCCCTTAGCCGCACTCCAGCTCATTTGTTAGCAAGATCAGATCCTGTCGTCAGGAGGATCTGTGGTAAATTGAAGTCCTGGATATCTCGGAACAACAATAATTAACATCATTGATGACGGCGGCAATTTTTGTATTTTTGCTTCGCTGATGACGGTTCTGAACGAAGCTTCGGCCGAAGCGTGACCAGAGGCTTAGCTTGCGATGACGATGTTGGTGAGACGCAGGCGACGACTTCTGTGAGACGCAGGCAATGACTTCTGTGAGACGCAGGCAATGACTTATGTGAGACGCAGGCAATGACTTATGTGAGACGCAGGCGATGACTTATGTGAGACACAGGCGACGACTTCTGTGAGACGCAGGCAATGACTTCTGTGAGACGCAGGCAATGACTTCTGTGAGACGCAGGCGACGACTTCTGTGAGACGCAGGCGATGGCTGCAATTGACGAAGTAGTTATAAAATAATTCATCGTAACGCCTGCGAAAATTTCCGTGTTCTGCAAGCGGGGATTGCGATGCTACGTGAATGAACGAGTATGATGCATGATCCTAACGTCATACTTGCACTTGACCACTTGACACTTACGCTTGTTTGACCACCAAGTGAGTTTTTGTATAAGTTTTATTGATTAGTTACGATAATTTGATTTAAAAAGCTTACCGATTACGCACCTTCATCTCAGCGGGAGTAATTGCACCATTCATAAGATTCTTATCCAATAATAGCAGTGAATATAATTTTCAGAGCACAAATGAATTTAGCAATCAAGCAATATGTCTACAAAAATATTACTTATTATTTTAAACCATATAATAGTTTACAAATTATGTATTGAAACATTTCAATACGACAGGAAACACAAACTTTCTTGCCCCGCAAAAGGGTGCATCTTACGAATATTCAAACATCATCGCTTGACGTGTAATAACTCATAAGTTTATTTTGTACGTCTAGCGGCGACTAGAAACCTTCTACCACAATCACACAAATCCTAGCACATTATCACTCGTGCGATAACGAGCCAAATGACGACTTATGAAGAAACATGACTAACACGAGGCAGTTATTGCGAGACTCCAACGAGCGGTAGCGCCGGATTGTAAACCCATGGTCACGATCTCAAGTGCCAGAGACTCATTACTACAGTCGTCGGCTGACCTCTCATGTTGCCGGTACATACAAGGAATCATGGTTGAATTAATACTTTAATTCAACCATGCAAGGAATAACCTCGCTTTACGTTCACCCGTCACAGCTGATCCCGGCGGTAGAATAAGAAATCATCGGTGAATTGAAGAAAGCTGAAGGTTTCTGGCATTGTTAAGTTTGAAAAAAATGCCTCTCATTGTTGGTACCATTTTTTAGGTAGATTTTTTATGGTTTGTTTGTAGTATTCTTTTTATAAGCAATTTTATATGTTGTGTTAAAATAAAGGAAGAACTTTACATATACATTAGAAGGATAATTCGATCGTATTTTGAGTTAATTTCCAAATTATCATTGGCAGCTGTGCCAATGGTTGTTATAAATAAATCTAACAACATATTAATTTAAGATTTTACAATTAATTTTATATAAGTACTTGGATGCCATTTTGATTTTCTAAAATGTAATTACTACTTTCTTGCTTAGAAAAAACGTCGAATTCAAGAAATTCCATTTTCATTCCGAAAATATCAAATATTTTAATGCTAGTAATCCTCAAAGTCACTTTTTTTATTTACGATGGACTCCCTTCTTAGTAATGACTGGTCCAAAAATTTTTAACTCTAAACATGATCAATAATATCAGAACTTATCTGAATTCATTCTCAATCACGTAAAAGCAAATATGTTTCCACAAAAACGACTCATTTCCTGGCCTGTAAACCTGTCCGAAAAGAATTCAAATTGTTTTTAATCAAATTGGGATAAAGATATTTTAAACCAGGGCTTACGAATTGAAAATGTTTTAATAACTTTAAATTTTAGGCTACTGTACCAAAATTTCCCAAACACGTCTTATCTTCTAGCGTACGATGCTGCTCATGCTGTCGAGAAATTGTCATACGGTGACGTCTTATCTGCTAGTGTGCGATGCTGCTCATGCTGTCGAGAAATTGTCGTACGATCACGTTTTATCTTCTAGTGTGCGATGCTGCTCATGCTGTCGAGAAATTGTCGTACGACCTCGTTTCATCTGCTAGTGTGCGATGCTGCTCATGCTGTCGAGAAATCATCACATGATTTTTAGGATATTTGCCGATCACTCGACTGGCAGGGGCGCATGATAAACACGCTGGTCTAAGCATGATGCGGCATTTTTTGCTCTATGCAAATACCTGAAACTTAAGAATCTCCAGACGGTGAGCGCTGAGCTCCAGCCTTCCAAGCTTGTGGCTTGGCTGCTCGGTGTGAAAAAATTATCTCAAGTGACGGAAAGAGAGAGATTTTTTTTTTTTTTAATGAGTGTAAAAGATCAGAATATGGTATAAATAAATAGAAAATTGAAGCCATACTAAAAAATAGCATAAGGTTCAGCCGATATTAATTTGAAGAAACTCAATTGAGTTTTTTTTTTTGATGGAAGTTTCTCAGAATGTTACAGTTGGATCAATGAAGCTTGGTCCTCGTGATTGAAACGGACGAAATTGATAAATGAATTGGCTTCTAAATTGTTTTAGATTACAAAGAAGCGGTCCAAAGTTTTTTTTTATAATCCTAATATTCATTACTTGTGGTGTTTTAAATTTTCCAACGTGAATCACAACTTGTAATTACCCAAAAACTTTTTCAAATAATTTTGATCCGTTTATTTCAGAAAAATGTAACAAAGGTGATAAACCTGAAAAAAACAATGAATTTTCCGATGCGGCTTCATAATGTATCAACAAAAAACATGCAATATTCCTTACAAAACAAAGCGGTTTTTGACACGGATCTCTTATGAATTGAGGACAAAAAAAGAAACATTTTTGTTGAAAGTTTGAGGAAGACAAAAGTGTCTCAGTGTCTGCCGTGACACACCGTCACGCGTGCCTGTGTCATGTGTCAGTGTCACTTGGAGCACCGCTATATATATGGTCATGACTCAGCAAAATTGCTCGAAATTCTCCGAGGAGATCTCGCGCTCGTAGCCTCAAGACGTCGAGAAAATTTTAAAAAGGGAGCACGAGTAAGAACATTATTCTACTGTACGAATTTTGCTAATTTTTTATGAGCTGCCATTGATTAATTATATCTTTATGAAGTGAATGACATCATTCATGGCAATATTTTACAATAAAATTTCAAGTTAATAGTCTTAGAGTTCAAAAAGTTTAATAAGCTAAAAATAGAAATACAAAATTGTTAAAATATATAATTTTCGGTCTCTCTAGACTTAGTATGGATTCAAGAATGGTGGTTAGAATGGTGGTGGACTGGATACCTGTATGCTGGTTGCTTCAAATCCTGCTGTACAGAGAGTGCTCGCGCGAAGACCATCGATAAGTCTCGCTAGAAACAGGGTTGGTTAATCTAAGGTGGGTTAAAAAAGCTTATTCGTGACTGACCCGAGAATGTTGCATGGCAAGGGCGTGATGCGATTGGCTAAAAATTCTATACTAAAATATTGAAGAAATTCTGAGTAACAGATATTTGAATGGTCTTCCGAAACATTTTTTAAAGTATCAGTTCAATTATTAGCCTGTGTTTTTAGTTTTTGGTGTTTCGCAAATGATAAAACGAATGCAGTAAAGAATGTTAGAATGTCATCTTTCACGCGGATCCCATAATCCAATTATTCAATGAAAAATTAATAGTGTTCTTTAATTCGGATATTAAAATGACTAAAAATTTACCAGCTGAAGAATGAGCATATAGTGATGCAAAAATTATGTATAAAAACAACAAAGACATCACTAGAGCATGGGAAAGAGGGACGATGAAACAGCGGATAAAGCTGCTGCAAAGTACAGCTGGTGAGATGAAAGAAACCGATGAGCTGACATACGAAAATAAAAATGCGAATAATCGATATGAGAGCAGCTGCACTAACTGGTCTCGAGCTCGCCGGCCGCAGCCCAGGCTTGTTTTAACTGATTGCTTCACGCGGAAGCTTAGGCAAATTAAAAATATAAGCATTTAAACAAATTATTTCTAAATGGAAACTAGTGTTGACGTGTAGACTTCGGTTTAATATTCAACAGCACCTTGATCCGAACTGTTTCAACTGCCTTTTCATTAATCGATATCGAGTTCTTCTGAAATTTTTGAAAAAATTTTCCATCAGGCGAATGAAATATGTAATTATCACTTGTACTTCAATAAAGAACATAATATTTCCATCAGTTGTAACGACTGTTCCTTAGTTATTTGTCATTATTCAATTGAAGATGCAAAGCGAGTCCAAAAAGGAAACATAACCTCTAATTCAGCTTGTTGGTATTAAAAAAAATCAGAAGTTCTCTCAGTTTCTCTGTTGCACAATTTATTTACTAAGGTTTTTTGAGGGCAAGATCATTCTTTTAGAAAAATTTCCATTGTTTTGTTACAAGTTCCAACAAAATTTAGTTTTCTTCTTCGGCATCGAATATCTGTAGGCAATAACCTAATCGCAATGTTTTGCTTGAAAATTATTTACTAATTATATCAAGTCAATGCATCTTCTGATATGGCAACTTGAATATGTCTTTCAGATAAATGTTAATACCTTCTACTCATTAAATAAATTACAGTTATTATTGACTAGTCATTGCACATATGCAATATGATCCAGCAACGCTGTGCTGTATTCGGCATGGGAGACAGCGTGGTATAGGACGATTGGAAGAGAAGCTCAAGGGAGAAGAAGAGGGGATAGAAATAAGTTATAGGAGAGGGGCTGGCAAAATTAGAAGGATGAAAAGGAAGGCCCCGAGCCGCGCACGCGTGTTTGTTGCAATGCAATGAGAGAGCAGCATTGAACCTAGATTGCTTAGCAACAAATGAATGGAGTAGAAATAATGAAAAAAGGAACACACGCATATAAAAACATGACGCGTGTAAGATTAAGAAGCATTTCTTAAAGTACTTTGCCAGGGAATATGAGTTCAACTTTTTTTAATTCTTATGGAACCATGCAGGTTATTGAAAATTGTCTTAGTAGAGCTCAACCTAGATTGCTTAGCAACAAATGAATGCAGTAGAAATAATGAAAAAAGGAACACACACATATAAAAACATGACGCGTGTAAGATTCAGAAGCATTTCTTAAAGTACTTTGCCAGGGAATATGAGTTCAACTTTTTTAATTCATATGGAACCAGGTTATTTAAAATTGTCTTATATAGCGTAGCTCAGAAATGTATTTGCGGAAGATCAATTGCAATTGCAACGTTGAGTATAAAGATCGGGTTAAAAGAGATAGCAATTTTTCAAGAGATTGGATCATGATCAAATGAGAACTTCTTTCAAATTTGATTGCCATTTGGTCGAGGGTCTTTTCACTATTTACTGTGTGTTAAAAAATTCCAAGTAATTTTTTTGTCAGTCTTTTTTGTATGCCTCATCATATCACAAAGAAATATTTTCATGATTTTATATATTATATAATTGATATATAATATAATTAATAGTATAATTATGTAAGATAAATTGGTATTATATGAATAGCAATATATATAATGTATCTTATAAATATAAGATAAATTGGTATTGTAAATAGACGCTGTACTAACCCCGACATATAGTATAACTAGAAGAAACTGGCATTTCAAAATTATATTGACCACATATTTTGAAAGATGTACGAATTTTCAATGTATGGTGCAATTTCAGCAATAAATTGCGACCAACTGAAACCAACAATATCAAAAAATGTTATTTGTTCGACCCATGGAGCACAATATTTCAGTCTCACTCCGAGCCAAATTGTGCTAAATAAATACAACACGGAGCGTATTGAAAATCACACCCCACTTGCGTGTCAAAGCTTTGTGGAATTTATTTGTCGGACTCAAAAGTAACTCACAAAAATGCGCAGAAAGTTTTTAGATATTGGAATGTAATTTCGCACGAACTACATTATTGGGAAACGCAAATTGCGTTAAAAGTCAGGTAGGTAACACAGGGTTCTAACATTCATTAGGAATTCTTTAAAATTGCCCGCTTTAGTAAATATTGAATAACATATAATAATAATCTCTCCGTAGGCAAGTCCCACCTACATGAATGATTGTAAATAATATTAGATGCAACTAACTAAAAAATTTCAAGTGCAAACAATCAAAAGCGCAATGTGGTAAATTTCTTGGACTCGTGTGTAAAAAAATTAGGTTTTTTCGTATCGTATATTGTACCGATTAAATTTTTTAGTGCCTTTTTTGCACGGAACTCCAAACGCGCTCATTATGAGCAAGTCCTATGGCAACTGCAGTTCCTGATGCAAGAGGAACACAAAATCAGACCACGCATTATAATGCAAGCCCCTTCCGTCTTGTCGCTCCAAGGAAAATGCGCCAACTTATGCAAATTGGACTATTGATTTTGCGACGCTGGATCGAATTCTCCCTGCAGTGAGGACGTACGTGGGGGCAATGGGGGAGCTATTTGCAGGTTGGGGGAGGATGAGGAGTGGGGAGAGAATGCGATGGATTAGAAAAAAATAAGATCGTATTATAGGAATGTCAGTGAAATGTCATGAGCTTGAAGGAACGGTAGCTGACGGAAGTCGGATTCCTGGAGTTGGTTTTTTGTTCGGTAACTTTTATAACTTGAAGAAATTTCAAAGCACTAATATTTTATTGTAACTTGAGATTATTACTTTCCCTCTGTCATATGAAATGCATGTGTGAAGATAAGATCGAGAGTAAACAACCGTGTTCGGTAACTATGTTATGTATGAGTGCACATCCGTGTTCGGTAACTGTGTAATGTATGAGTGAACATCCTTGTTCGGTAACTGTGTAAATAATGTATTCATTCAAATTAGCATGACAATGAAAAATCTCTGACGATGAGCCCTGCAGTTTATACTTAAGCGAAATCATTCCCAAAGCTTGAAAAAGTAGCAAAAATATAATAATCAATTTGCTAAGCACCAAACTCTCATCGTGAATGCAACCGAAGACATCGAAAAAACGAGAAATGCGTCAAGTTTATGCGCCAAATTGAAGCAAATAGCCTAATGATCAAAACGTCGTAAATTTTTCTTCAACTTTGAATACATTTACATGTAATACATGTAAAGGAGAAAATCAAGGTTTTTTTCAGAGACTAATGTTTCAGGACCCAAAGTGGAAGCTGTACAGACCTGCGCGGGTCGCTGCAATGCACGCAGTTGTGCGCCGTCTTTCTTCCATGTTCGCTCGACTCTTACTTCCCCTCTTGTGAGGGCTGCATTAAAGGACCTCGAACCCCCTCTTCATCTCCCCTCAACCCACCCCCCTTTTCCACCCCTTTTTAGCCATTCGAAAAAACCGCTCAGCCGCAAAAATCAGAAAAAGTTTAAAATTACTCTCGGTTTTTGGGCTTGGGATTTTTTCAAAGAAGTTGCATTTTTGTTGTCCTAGTTTCGGATGAGGCGGTCGGGAGAGCAACGGCTTCATCTACGAACACATCAGCTGTTCTCGACTGCAGTTCCCTACCGACAGCTGAGAGAATTTAAGTATCGAGATACGTAATCAAAAAGGGATTTTTTAATCGACAAAAATATGCGAAGTCGAATTTTTCGAAATTTTTTGTTTACATGTGACTTATTGAGTTCACCATAAATGCCGACAGAAGTGAGTGCTAGCATTTAAGGCATACCTTAAGCCTTAAGATTCGTTTTTTTGTCGCAAAAATTAACTTCTATATAGAAATAATGAATACGAATCGAAAATAATTCTTTTTGCGAACCTATTGATATTATTATGATGAAGGTTAACCAATTCATTATAACAATACAAATCACATGTGTCAGTCATGGTTTTATCCAATCAAACTTCGGCTACTGTAATTTTTTACTGGATGGTAATATCCAAAATATTTCAGAATTATTCCGGCAATGTTATTTATCGATGGCTAATAACATACTACAATTTCGAAAAAGTCAAAGTGGGATTAGTATCTTATTAAAAAATCCCAAAAATTTACTAATCAAAATAGTTTCTCCTCATAACAAACATCTCTTTTGCACGGGGGTGCGGGGCGAAAAATATTCAAATATCTCCGAATGGCTTAATTCGGTATCTGTCGATCAATTTAAGGTAACAAAATAATCTAATGAATATAATCTGGACTTATTCACTGAGGTCTTCACTACACGGTCACTTATTATAAACTGAACCACAAAAATTCCATCAAAACGCACTGGCTCATAAAGACGAAACTCAAGGCAGCGTTAAAAAGACCATATAAAAAATGCTGGTATTTGGTGTTGAGGAGAGCGGCTGCGATGCCAGGAAGATGATAGCTCAAAGTTTTCTGCTTGATCAAATTACTAATGAAGCCTTGCTTGTCAGCAGCAGGGATTTGTTATAGGATTTCTTTCTGTAGCTGCAGTCACTTTTCCTTCAAAAATTATAAAAGCAAAATTCTAGGTTGCGGAAAACCTGCCAGAGTACTTAAAATTTTTCTTATTACTCCTTCAAATGTAATTAAATTAGTATATGACTGGCCCTTTACTTACGACTTAAAATGTAACGTATCATAATAAATTATGTAACACATTAATAATATATTGCTAATTATACCGGAATTCAAGTTTGGTAAGTCCATTATCTATGATCAGTATTATTATCTTATCGTATCTTCATATCGTTATTTATTGATTATCTTTACAAAAGCTGAACGCTGCAATAATAATTGTGCAGTGTAGCGAGCTAATCGAAGGAAGCAAGCGGCCGAGGCTGCATGGCGCCGACGCAGGCTACATGCAATATGATCTCTGTCTCGACCATTTATGGATTTTCAGTTTAAACTTAATATTTTCTTAAAACCTTTAGATGGTTAATTCAAATCACGATACAAATGTCAAACTTACACCGATTTAATAATGTGTAGACAGCTGATAAGAAGGAAATTCACAAGTCAAGTAAAAAATATCGGATTCAAGTTCTGATATGAAACTTGAATGCGTAAATAAACGAACTTTAGACGTGAATGTAGGCAGAAATTTTCAAGATAATTAATGATTATACAAATGCATTGACATGTATATGAAAACTATCTTATTTCACTGACAGTATAAATTTTATTTTTCTTATCAATTCACAAAGAATCTAAATGAAATCTGTGAACCGGAGGCATTTCTAAAAAGATTTATACCTTAATGCCCGACATTGAACAATGAAAAATAGTACGACATCCTCGACAATGAATATATAGCCAAGCGGCATGCAGTCTCGCTGCCGAGCTTCACAGAGAAAATGAGCGCAAAACATATCCAAGTCCTACACTTCAGAACAATTTATTTAAACTGGGGGATAATTGCCGCGCAAAACATATTCAAGTCCTACACTTCAGAACAATTTATTTAAACTGGGGGATAATTGCAACGAGGTGTTGTACAGCTGCACTGATTACTTAATAGCGGCGAGAATTCTCTCAATTCGTTGTGAGCGGAAGGGGAAAAATACGGTTTAATAAATGTTTTTGAATGCTTGTGGTGCTGGTAAACATGCGTCGCTAATCAACGAGAAAAAGGGCGCTCGCACTTTTCATTCTTCTGAAGACTTACGATGTAATAGCGCAAAAAACACGATAATTCACATCTGAAATATTTGCTAACATATCAAATTGGTTTGAAATTAAATAATAATTCAAGCGTAAAAACCTACTCAATTGCGCACAAAGTTCGTAAAAAATGTAGATAAACGTTTATAAAAAAATGTAGTTAAAAAACGTACATAAACGAGTAAAAAAAATAATACTCACCTGTGGGCTATAGGTATCAGAGTTCTCGTCTTCAAATTACTCCTTGACACGACGACGATGCTATTAATTACTATCTTCAATGAGCGAAAGGAAAAACAAAAAAAAACCCTACTGGTTTTCTAAGAATTTAAGTTCTTGAGCTGTTTGAAAGTAGTGATTCTGTTAATAAAAAAACACGTTAGTCAAAATTTATATCTAAAGCGATGAGAAAAACAAAAGAAGTACTTCATGTTGGTTGGTTTCATTTATTTTCTTGCATTTATCCAGTGGAGGAAGGAAAATTTTTTTGTGGCGTCACTGAATATTTTCGATCGCATCGATATAAGATTTGTAATTTTTTTATTGATTGCAGAGTGACTGAAGAATTTTTAACGCAAATTTATCGGAATCTAATATTGTCGTAGTCTTGACATCAAGGACCATTCTTATTGTAGGTACATTATTACTGAAACTTCAACGTTATTAAAGAATACTATCCCATTTTATACAGAGATAATGATAAATTTTAAAGTTATTTTGCAGGAGATTCAAGATTCGCTGGGCAAAAGGTACTGGAGAATAAACAGGTTTCCTTAACTTCCATATTAAAATCATTTATTTGTTTATGAGTTTAATTTAGCAATACTATAAAAATATATGATGCACAATACGGTTTTCAAGTAACTTTTTTAACCTCCAAGTTTAGCTCCAAAGATAAAAAGAGTATCTTGATTTCTGGGTAAAATTTAGCGAACATTTTCGATGTGACCAGATCGGTGTTGGGCGCAAGACTGAACTGCAAGCAAGTGCTAACTTTGCTGTCTGGGTCAACACAGTAACCACCCTCATTCAGGAACGGCTATACCTACATACAATCCTCAGAACGGGTCCCTGCTTAAAAATCCAATGAAAAACTCGGTTTTGAAATGTGCTGAAACACGGAAATTCTGAGATCGCAGAGGCGATTGGTCAGGGTACGAATGGGAGGGATGTGTTGCAAGGTGGGGTCAAAATTGTCCGGTAATTCCAGGCGTTTTAAAAGTAAATTAAAACTCGCCGTGGGTATAAAGAACTCAATCTGATTTTTGAATTTTAAAAACGAGTGAAAAACCGTTGAAGTTTATATGTGCTCAATGATAGAAGAATGTTTAAAGAAACACTTCAGCTTTTATTTCCGACGATTTCAGCGTCAGCTTAATGCTTACACATGTGAATTTCGAAAACATTGACATTTTTTCAAAAAATCCTATTGAAACTCCTACTGAAAAATTAAAAATGGTAATGAAGACGAACTGGGATGAGCTGTGAATTGCAATACTTGTTAAATGCTCAACTATCGCATTTGATTATAAACAATTTGTATATGAAAATTCCCGAAACATGAACTTCACAAAATATCCTAAATGGTCATGCATGGTCAGAAATTCGTACAGAAAGTATTGGCTCAAAACTGAACAAAAAGTAGCGGTTGGCCGGCAAGGCACACATAAATGTTTCGGTCAGATCAGGTCGTATGGACGAGTCTTGTTTCTAATGGTTCAAGTTTAGTGCTTAAATGCGCCGGTGATTTAAGGCTATGGGTGGCAGAAACCAGTTAGCATTGCATGAAGAGATTAGCATCGTGACTGCTGCCCTTAACGCGCCGAAAATTAGGTGAGAAAAACACGATTCTGAACCAACGTTGAGCAAAGGAAACAAGATAGACACAAAAGGAACTCAATATGAACGTGTTAATAACGAACGGTCGAACTATTGACGAAAGCGTAACGTTTATATTAGATGCTATTTAGAGACGAGCCGGTTTACACGTCGAGCGTGTGAGCGGCTAGAACAGGTCGCTGTATTCGTTCCTCGTTTGCTGGATTTTTTTCTTTTCGTACCGGATATACCGCAATGTTATGGACCACAACTTCCGAGATATTTACATGTTATGCAAAAAGGGAATGGAATTTTAAATAATTTTCATTTTTTTTATAAATTTACTAGTAATGCCATTAATTTTTTTAAATAAATTGAATTCAAAAGCTGTAGTTAGTAGTTTGCACCTCTCAATATATTTTCCTTTTTCTTTTTTATAGGAAAAATATAGTTGATTAATCACCATTATCACTTACTCAGTATAAGAATCAGGTCCTGATTAATTACATTATTCACCAAAATTCTACTCAGCTGAAAATTATTGTCGATTGTTTCCAATTGATCGTTTTGATTTTCTTCCTCCGTTTTCACTCACTGTTTGTTCACTGCAGGGTCATTCTGCTTGCATAAAAATAATGCTTGCAAAGAAGTTTGCATTCGCTCGCTTATTATCAGCCGCTACAGGTTTAAAATTATATAATAATTGATTCCTAATTTTTTTCACTCAATCATGGTCCACAACATTGTCTACGCAATTGTCTTAGAGCACTTCTTGGAATTGTGTTCAACTTTAATTATCATTCAGCACTTATTTTAGAAATAAATTCACTTTGATTATGTGTAGCAGAAGTTCGCTCGGCTTGAATGTTCTGGACAAAATGATGGTAATGAGTACAATAAGCTTAGGAAAAGACGGAACGTTGCTCCTTTTGATTTTTAGTTATAAAATTTTTACGTATGAGCAAAAAAAATATATATACCGATCCGTATTAAATGGGCACAGCACGTTCAGAACAAGTAGCAGTTAAGAGTTATAATGTTCACGTGGAGAAGCGCCCGGGTGTAATAGCGAGGGTTTCTTCAGTAGAGCATCAGCGTCAAAAAAGAACTCTAGAAAAAACTGAGGGCGGAGTGCTGAGGCTGCATGAGCAGCAGCAGTTGGGAGTGCGAGTAGAAGGAGCTAGAAGACTTGTGTCGTGAGTGCTAGCCTGGGCGAGTCACTTTTATTAGGTTAGACAAGGGCTGCTTCGTTCAACTCACTCCAATACAATAGGTAAGGGTGCTTTTTTTCCCAGCCTCACTACAGTTCAGTTCTAACTCCTCCCTCACGGCGCACGGTACCGCCTATTTTTTCATTGCCCGCAGTAGCGGGAGGGAGGAGGCTTCTTTTTTAGCAGCTTTTTATTGATATTTTTTCTCGTGCTTTGCTTCACGTTCGAAGGCTAGCTTGGGCATGTACGTGTTCGTTTGTGCGCGTGTACGTGTCGTGTATGAGGACTTTTGGCAGGGTTTCATGCACGGCCGAGCTTCCGTATATACATTCACACTCACACAGCGCAGATTTTTGCATACACGTTCGCTTATAACCTTCATGCGGGCGCTCAACGGCGCTTGTGAGATCATAAACGTGACCTACCCGATTAATCGCACAATTCTGCTTTGAATATCATGATGAATTATATAGGCAAGCGGAGAGAATTTGGTCAACGTTCTTTCTGTTTAAAGGGTCGTTTAAATGAAAAGAATATGTTTACCATTTAAAAACGCTTGCATATTTTTTACTAACCGCTTAGGATCAAGAACTCGTAGCGGTTTTCTGAAAAGTAATATGCCCTAATTCCTTTAGTTTCAAAGTTTACGTATTAAAAAAACAAAATAGACGCAGTGTTCTGTTTTTCATTCCATTTAATTTGTTTCGGAAACGTTTTAATTTTTCGCTTGTGCATATAAAAAATTCTTGCCCTGGTCTTGAATATAATTTTAGCTATAAGTGTAAAACGAGACAGCATGGGTAATGTTCACATAATGGAGTTTTTTTACATGTTTCTTTTATTATTTTATCCTTAAGCACAAGATGCTCTGTCAGAACTATATATTACTGAATTATTATTATTGTTTTTCACTATTGGAATGTCATTATTACTCTTATTATTTACTACTAAATTATTATTATTTCAATACTGAATTAAAATTATTATTTACTAGTGGATAATATACTCAGAATTAATGACGTCCATCCGGGATTAAAAACTCCACGGAATCTGTTCGGTTTCCAGGTCGTCCCGCGATAATCAGGGAAATTTTTCATTAAGTAGAAGCACTCAACTTCACCGCGTATGTCCTTCACTGCTTCGAATTTTTGGCGCTCGTGAAAGAGTCACTGTGCCCAGCACGAAATATTTTTACGTTTTCCCCTCAAGTGACATTCCATTCGAAAGGTCGCTCGTTACCCTAAACTTTTTCCAAAGACCCTCAATGAAGAGACACATTCAACAATTTTTCTCTTCCATCGTACGTTTGACCTCGATTCGAAATTCCAGAGGAGGTTTTTTTTTTTGAGCCGCCCAAGCACATTCTTGCAAATCGCACCGTCGGGAATAAAAAATAAAAAAAAATCACTCACAGAATTCTCGAGCTGTCTCGGTTTGGTTAGAGCTTCTGCTGCAAATATGCCAGCTCGGTCGACAAGGTTTTTCTCATTGTGAATAAAGGTCGTGAGTTGCAAAGCCTCTGTAATGCCTCGATCATATAAGGCATGGTATGAGAACTTGCAACACTTCCGTAGTGTTCCATCCATTGTGTTCAATAGATCTATGAGCGAGCTCACTTCCTCCCTTGCAAGAGTTTTTTGCGCATCTAATTTGTAGATTTTTCATTCGCTTTTGGGCTTCATTGTATGGGTTTGCCTGCGCTTCGAACGGAGCCTTTTCAATAGTTTTTTGTACAGTACCTTCTTGCAAACCATTTCAATAGTTTGATCAGGCGGGAGTTTTTTTGGACCTATTGCAAGACTTTTTTATGCGGCATCTGACCTTTTCGATGCGTTTTTTATAAGCTTGCACGATTTTTCCCCTCTGACCGGCAGTTTTTTGTCCCATTGCAAGCCGGACCGAGATTCGATACGGCGGCCTGTAGCCGGTCTATTTGCAAGCTTTATTCATCACAGGTCGATACGAAAGTTGCTACCACACCTTCACTGAGCTGCCAACTATTTACTATGCCCACTGAACTACCATCGCTTTACTATGTCCCTGAACTACTCTTCACTATATTCACAGAATTACCTTATCGTCCAGTGAACTATGCTATCTCTCAGCTATATTCACTGAACGGCCATTTCAGTAAATAGTCACTGAACTATCCTCTCCTTACTATGATTAATATGATATTGTATAACGCAGGTCTAACTGAATGTAAAGAGGAAGGTTATTGAAGTAACTGAATTATTCCTGGGTTTTAATAATTATAAGTGGCGACTAGTAATTGCATGAGTTATTCTATAGAAACGCAGCTACTATTCACCAACAAACACCATTTTTTACAATATAGCGTTCGTTGTATTTCATTTGGGCGATTAAATGGTTGACATATTACTTTTATTAGTTTCAAAGAACATTATTTATATTGTTAAATTGATATATGTGGTAATTTCATTTATACGAGATTTTAGAAACTCAAATTCAATTTTTTTCTGTGTTTATTTATTTCACTTTTTCGAGTTCAAGTTCTTATACATGAATATTATTAATTTTTTTGTTAGATTAATTAATTAAATTCAACTAATATTATACCCTGTTTTGTAAATTGATAAAACTTTTTGTTTTAATGTAATATAATTTTTAAGACAAATGCAGATCACGGAAAAAAACTTATATGTACCCTGTTTAGATATATAATAGATATTATTATTATATACGAAACAGAAAGACTCACACACTGTTTCTCTTTACGTAATTGAAATACGGATTTTAAAACAATCTATTTTTTGGCGTATTTGGACAGCGTGACTGTTTTTAAGAATGGCTTCATGTTAAAGGGGTTACATGAATCACTGTTTTTTTACAACAGTTTTCAGCTTTGCCTTGTCACTGCTCGCCGCAAGTTATTATTAATGGAAATTCACTTCTTTGGTTGATTATTTATTAGTGTGATGAAAACAAAACAATTTATTTAGGTGCAGTATTTATTTCTATATATTCAACCCTCACGCAATCTGCCACAAGGCAGCGTCCGTCAGGCAGCAGAGCTCGTGGATTATTAAGCAGAGAATAAAAATACGGTCGGCAAATTAGGCTGGAGAGAAGCCATCGATATCGAGCTGGGGAGCAACTCGAGGGCCTGAGCCAGTTTCTTGTCTGGATATAACCATGGTTACCGCGTAATAAGTTAATTACAGGGTACATATCATGAACTAATTCCAAGATATTATTAACATTTCCTTAAAAATTGTTCAAATTGAATATTTTCTTTCAGCTGTGATTTGGATTGGAATAGTTGGATGTAAATTTTGTGCTGAAGTAGTGATTTAAAATGCTAACAGATTTTCAAAAGCAGAGCATCAGAGATGCGCCCGATGTCTGTACAATGAATTTATCAGCTAATAAATTAATGAGGAAAGCTGTGCGCTAAAACTAGAGATTTTAAAATGGAAAGGCTAAATTAATGATGAGAAATTATTAATGGAGTGAATGTTAACGAGATGAGCCTAAAACAAATTTTCTGAGATAGGCTTCAAAATTTCAGTCATTATATATAGTTTGAATGAACATAAGTGCAGGTTCATTATTATGATGTGTCTCAACATGCAATTAGTTTTAAATAAACACCCTCGTGCGAGGCGAAAGTTGTGAGCAAATAGTGTGAGTTGAGCAGTGAGTTGGAAGTGAACGGTCTCAGCTGAGCAGTGAGTTGGAAGTGAACGGTCTCAACTGAACAGTGAGTTGGAATTGAACGGTCTCAACTGAACAGTGAGTTGGAAGTGAACGGTCTCAACTGAGCAGTGAGTTGGAAGTGAACGGTCTCAGCCGAGCAGTGAGTTGGAAGTGAACGGTCTCAACTGAGCAGTGAGTTGGAAGTGAACGGTCTCAACTGAGCAGTGAGTTGGAAGTGAATGGCTTGAGCTCGTAATTGTAAGAAGAGGCTTAGCTGCCAGGGTCGCCGTGCCGGCTAATTGGTACTCTAAAGAACGGGTCTTTGCAGCCGTCTCGGCCAATCCAGACCTCCAGACCCGGACGACGCCAGTGCACGAATTCGCGTGAATTCGGATCCGAGGCAGGAAGAATGAGGGGCTCACGAATCCGCACGAACACGAATGAACCCAGGAAAGATTCAATGCTCATGAGTAAGCACGAATGGACCCAAAACATGGAACATATGATGCTCACGAATCCGCACGAACACGAATGCACCCAAGGCAGGGAACATCCGACGCTCATGAATACGCACGAATAGACCCGAGGCAGGGACGACATGATGCTCACGAATCAGAACGAATGAAAAAACAAAAAATTTAGTCCAAACAAGAAAAGTAGTGAGCTCTCCAATCATTAAAATTTAAATCGATTAATTTGAAATATGAAGCTGACGAATCTTTACTAATGGAATCAACTAGTAATTGAGAATAAAACGCGCCAGAATCCGCACGAAAAGTTTGAAGCCTGGAGAATGCCGAGCACACGAATCTACGCAAATCAAACAGATGAAATGAAAATGAAATGGTACGAATGAGATTGGTGTCAAATCCGGAAGAATGGACATTAATGTGGGCGAATGAAGAGCACCCATGCAACATTATACGAATAGACCGAAGCCTGTATATTCGCAGTACACGAATCTGCTCGAAAAGTGCCGAAGCGGGTAAAATAAATTTCACACATTTTCGAAATTATGTAACCATTGCCAGTAATAAATAATTTGTATTGAGTTTTGCAGATAATTTTTCACAACATATTTCGTGTATGCATTTACGATACGGCGCAATACATTAATTCTCACAAGTCCAGTACGTTGCATGTGAACACAGCGCATGTAGATCCTGTTACGTCTATTAGGTATAATCAAATATTTCTAGAAAATACTTTTCAAATATTATTCAAACCTACTCTAAGTAATGTACTCCTATAATTAAAGAAGCATCAAGTACCCTGATATATCCAAGCATTAACGCACTCGCCAGCCACTAAAACTACAATAAGAGAATTTCTCACGCTCGACAAGGCTAGCGTGTCAAGCGGGACTGTCGTTCGTGCATGGAACGCCGTAATTTCCTCAAAACCAACAGAAACTCCAAGGGTCTTTTGTGCTGCGCTTGCTTTTCAAAGCTGAAGAAATTCTCTCAAAATGAGATCCGGATAAAGGAAGCCATGACTGCCACATACGCAAGAGGGAGAGCAGTTAGGGAATGAATTATCGCCGACAGTTGAGCGTTAGTTCACACGTAATTTGGAATTGTGCAACGGGTCAACTGAGATCGAGATGAAGGATTAGATGGAACTTCGCTATATCTACTTCATTTGCATGACGGTTTATCACGTATGCTAAGGATTTAGATCCTTAATTCCCTACGAATAAATCCTGGGAATGGAGATAATTAGGACGATGATTACTGTGATTTTGAAGATAAATAAATTACAAGGTTCTTGTTTGTAAATGCTAGGGCCAATAGAATAATAACTGAATACGTTGGAAATTTGTTTACGTTACATATTTGTTCTGAATAAATCCATACTTTCGTACCGGAAATGTCCATGATTTTGGAGGGGTTTGGAAGTCACGATTATTCATTTACAAGAACATTGACTTCACTCTGCATATGAACACCGGCTCGATTGTGCTGATTGATATTCGCGTTCAAATATGTACATTTTTAGATGGCTCACATCGCACTCTTAACAAGCATTACGGATTCTACCTCCACATTATATATTCACTCAATATAGTTTCCCCTAAGTTGGTAATATTATTTGAATTTGTACCTTGGAAGTACGATTTTAAAATTTCATTCTCATTGCTTAAACCCGTACACACACAACGGAAGGTTCGTGTGAGCATCGTTGCTGGTATTCAAGTGAAGACCCCAATTGTATGATGCTGCTAGGGTCACTGGAATGACCGACGACTTTTTAGGTCTTCAAAAAGCAGGCGTGCGAGGCAGCATAAGAAGCGGAGACTATAGAAAACGAGGGACATGGAGCGCAAGGGAAGGGACAGTGAAACAAACGACCAGCAGAGTTTCCGCAAAAATACCAACTCCTGTTGACGGGAATACGGACGTACAGAAGAAGTGGAATTATGAGACTTGAAAAGCGCGGAATTTTCAAAAATTCTTGGAATCAATGAGAATACGTTGGGTACTCGTATAAAGCTTCTTTTTGACTAGTTTTTTCAAAACAGGAGTTTTACGAGATTCTTATCAAGCAGTAAGGAATTTACGTTTTTACAGCTCAGAGGGAATGTAAAAATAGACAACTTGGAATTTTGATTCTAATGAACATCAATAGTGCGCAAGTTCTACCGTTAGCACAATGTACTTAAATGTTTTTAGGAACATGAGGGGAAAGAAACAAATTTCTCGGATCTTGCACTAGAACGACAAGATTTTAGTAGAGAAAAAGAAATCCTGATAAAAAATGCTTAACCGTTAGTAGACGGTTTGATTGAGTACGTTGAGCTGGAATTTAATTTTTAAATACCTGGGACAGTTTACGCAAAATATTATATATGACTAGAATGATAATATCTTCATATACAAAAATTACAATATATATAAAAGGGAGCGTGTAGGATTCTCACACTCAAAAATTTATTAACTTAGCTTCCGAAATTATTTCCCAGTCTCAAACTTCATTAATTATGTTATTTAGAAACAAGGCAGTTCGTAGGAAATTAATGGCTTGTATTTAAACTGTTTGAAATTTCTGTAATAATTTGCACTTCTACACAAATGTTTTTCGTTTTCACAAATGGCAATCTCATTAACAAAAATAATAACTGCACAAAAAAATAATTCGCCTGAATTTAAAGAAAAGTCGATATGTACATATTATAAATGTGGGAACGAAAGTTTTAGCCGAAATTAAAAAATTGAAACCAAAGAATGTATAATATTAATTATATCGGTTTCATGGCATTATACATCTTCTGGTAGATCAAAGCACGATTCTTGTAAAACGGCTTTGAAGCTTCCATTTGAATGTACTTACTATATAACAACTGATGACTTAATCATCTACATGATTATTGTATAGGAACACGGGTGTTCTACACTATTGTTCTTTTTCATCAATACTACTCAAATAAAACTCGATCAGTTTCCAATGCGCTTAGTTCTATCCTAGTTCGCATGTTGCCCAGTTTTAACCTCCATCTCACGACACTTTGTTTTTGCAACGATTTTATGGCGCTAATTTCAGCCCCCTATATAACGCCACCCAGTTTTTGCAACGATTTATGGCGCTAATTTCAGCCCCTACATAACGCCACCTAGTTTTAGCAACGAATTTACGGCGCTAATTTCACCCTCTATATAACACTTCTCAGTTTTAGCAACGATTTTATGGCGCTAATTTCAGCCCATATTTAACACCACCCAGTTTAAGCGACGATTTTTAAAGAGCGCTCATTTCTGCACCTCTATTAACACCACCCAGTTTTAGCAACGATTTAAGGGCGCTAATTTCAACGATTTATAAGGGAGCAAATTTCAGCCCATATATAACACCTCTCAGTCTTGGCAACGATCGCACGTCACCCAGTCTCAGGCTACAGGTCAAACTTATGTCACCAAACTTATGTCAATCAAAGTTTATGTGGCCTAGAAAGTTCATGGAACACAAGGCCACCTGAGAGAACACGCAGCTGACCATCGTAACTTGGGCTGCCTTCGAAGACTTGCGAAGTTTGAGGCCAAGTTCCAAACTTGCGTCCGGCAGACTGTACTACATTAGGGTGATTGCCTGTGCTACCTTATCACGAGTATGGGCGATTTAGGGACGGCCAGCATCATTTTTTACTAGTCACCAGTAGGTTGGTAGTTATTTTTGATTTAGAATACAAGAATTAGGCAGTGTATAATAATTTTTCCAATACTATGTGATAGATGAATTTCGAAATTTGTCATTTTAAATTTTGTTTATAATCATCCAAATACCCCTGATATTGTCACATCAAAAGTGTTTCTTAGCATTTACTGATTTATTTCTAGTTATTATCAAGTCAATTTTAATTTTTTAGTGTATACTCGCGGAAATATTTAAAACTTTCATAATACCCACAATAAATAATGATATTAATAATAAAATTCATAATCTTTGAATGAGGGTCTATTAATTGATAAACACATCAAACAGCTTAAGCACATGAAGGTTCATTAATTCATAAATACATCAAGCAGGTTGCGTGTATCATGAGAGCGTCAGAGCGTGAGAGGTGTGAGCTGCGGCCAGTGTATCGTCTTACGAAAGATACGTAACATGAGAGTGTCTGCAGAGTGTCACGCTCTGCCGGGGGTGAGTGGTGCAGAGAGTGATGAGTGGGGAGAGTGGAAGAGTGGGTGATGAGTGGGGAGAGTGGAGTAGTGAGGGATGAGTGGGGAGAGTGGAGTAGTGAGGGATGAGTGGGGAGAGTGGAGGAGTGAGGGATGAGTGGGGAGAGTGAAGGAGTGAGGGATGAGTGGGGAGAGTGGAGTAGTGAGGGATGAGTGGGGAGAGTGAAGGAGTGAGGGATGTTTAATGATAACTTTCATGAAAGAAAACTATTTGATAAAAGATAAGTTAAGTTCTGGTATTAACAAGAGACTACAGAAAATGGGAATCAAAATATTCGTTAAACTGAGAAAACATTCAACTCGCCAGCATCTCAACATGGATACCGGTAATACTTCACAAGTAGACCCTCGCGTTCAGGAAAGTTTCTCTCAGTGTTACCCTATATATGGTCGATCTTTCAGAAATTTTTTAATGAATTGCATGCATTAGTGCACATTAAAGTTTCAAGTCTACACATTTCTATTGATTTCTAAACAAAATTAGTACATTTCTAACGAGCGAGCTGAAATAATGTAAGTATTTGCCGTAGACTTCAGGAACAATTTGGACCCTGTCGATAGTTGGAACCCGTTTTCTTTGAGAAATATATTACTGAAGAAAAGGACTTCGAAACATCCGAAATATTCTCAACAAAATTAATATGCGGAACAAATTTTGCAAAAACGTTTCCAGTATAATTGAAGCGAAATAAAAAACTTTATATTCAAAATTCTTTTCAGTGAAGGAAAAAATTCTCGAACTTCATTTTTTCTTTATTAAGAACTCGTATTTTAGTTAAGGTGAACAGTTTTGCACAAGTACGTAAGTATGCTATCGAAATAATTATGCTTAATTTGAATTCAATAGGAGTCTCCAAGGTAAACGTAAAATTTTCTCGCGTTGTGACATCAATGTACTAGGTGCTAAATAAATTTGAAAATAATATTTTCAAATTATTCTATGCTAAATGATTTGATGTCCTCTTTTTTTATTCCCACCTTATCAATCTAATGTGAAATCCCACGAGATATTAAAAACAATCTATAAAATTGAACAAAATTACACAACCTCGTCAGATTTGTGGTTGCAAAGAAGTTTATACTCCCCTGAAGGAAAGCCAGGCTTTGAATGCACAGGCTAGACGAGCTGCATAGCCAGAGAAAAGCAGCGTCGCTTATCAAAAGAACCTCGATTTTAATTGGACAAAAATAAACAGCAACCGACGCACAATGTCGCGGCAGATCTACTTGCTAAATCCATTCTTAATTAAAGCAGTCTTTCGAGAAACTGATTATCATTGAAACATTTCAGTTTGAGACACCGTTATTTGTTCTCATCATTTTTTCTCGATTACTATTATTATGTATTCAAGTTATTTTGGTGTTTTTATTGCAGTTTAGCATCACGCAAAAGAATATAACATTCAACAAGCTTCGGCTGTCCCTTTATTTCCTTTCAGAAATGAAATGGTATTATGTTAAAAATTTTTGACCAAATATTGACTTCCCGATTGTTTTAAAAATATCCTCTAATATTGTATTGACATCTTTCTTATTTTGATCAATTCTAGATGCCGAATATCCGAGTGATGATAATAATAATAATAATAATACAGAAACTCAGTTTTCTCTATTGTTCACATATCCCCCACGCAAAATGTTATTAATTAAAATAATAATACTCATCGTCTTGATCCTATGAAGAAAATCAGTGCATATTTTACAAGGGGTTTGTATGCGTGACTTGCAACAATCAGCACACAAGTTTTGTAACGAGCTGACAGCTGCTGCCAGCTCCTGACTGCTTCTGACTGACAGGAGCAGCAGCTCGACTGACTAGCTGACATCAGCTCACGGGAAAACAGGTTCAAGTTGTAATTGTGCATCACGAATTCAGGATATTTAAATGAGAGCTAATTTGTAACACATCTTTCTCGCGGATCACACATTATTGCAGTTTCATTCATCACACATTATTGAATGAAAATTTCCACGCATTTTTCCATTTTGGGTCATTGAAATTATTTTCGGCTTCCGATTTACCGAATCAATAAAGATGTAAAAATCGCAACAAAAACATATATTATCGCAACATATATTTTTGTATTTTATATACAAAAATATAAGAATGTTCAATTTCTTCTAATTCGTAATTTTCGCGAACGGACAAAATGAATCTGAAAAACTATAATATTTTCTCTTTCTTTTAATCGATAATCTTTAGATTGCCAGAAAAAATCTCCAAGGCAGCAATAACTTGTAAAAATTCTGACGTTTCCGTTGGTCGTTTTTGTGTAAGAATTTTTGTCCGGAAGTTCAAGGATTGATAGGACATCGTGGGGCCAATTTATCGGCCTCCAGTTCGGCAGACTTGGACGTTCAGGTTTTTGGGACCTGGTTCTCTGATTGATTAATTCTAGAGATAGGCGTTTTTATGCGGCCTGAGTAACATCTGCAGCTAAAGATAAGAGAAGTCGTGGTCACATGACGCCATTCACGTGCTTGGATACGAGACTTAATACGAATAAT
>NW_025936094.1:0-470 GCF_000764305.2 Hyalella azteca | reverse complement strand
AGGAGATAGATTTCTACGGTACCCCCTTTTTTGGCCGTTTTCTAAGAATTTCACATTTTCTTTCATTTTTTTTCGAAAAATTCACACGAACAAAAATGTCTTAGAAATCTATTTTACATATGTGTACCAAGTTTCAGAGTGATCCGTTTGTAAATAGCCGAGATAAATTTTACCCTAGACGCTCCCCTTAAAATGAATAAAATCACTTTATAGGTCAAAATTCAAAGACAGACATAAAACCTAAACAAGACCTAACATTATATCGAAATAAACAGAACTAGATTGGAACAACTTAGTCCTAGGGGTACGACAAAAATATAAAATCCTAGCGGTTTACTATTTCCAGATTATATGAACTAAACGCATTATTGAGACACGGTCGAATTTCTTTATAGACGCTCTTTTGGAAAATCGTGGCGTATCAGGGTTGTCACTTAGTAATTTGAGCTTTTTATGGCATTATCCTATGA
>NW_025936093.1:0-9385 GCF_000764305.2 Hyalella azteca | reverse complement strand
TCGTATGCTGATATATGTACGAACTTTGCACTTATTATTCACGTTAGTTTATAGATAAGACTTTTCATTGTTGATGTTTGTTTTTATAAAGTACGATTACTTAATTGTAGTTAATAAAAAGAAAACGATATGAAATGCCCCGTTTTTCAACCTACATTTGTGAATATCGATCGAACAAGGATATCATTTACCGTACCTGATATTCAAGTCTTTCAGATTCGCCGCCCTCTTATTATTCAAACTGTAGAAATGTTTCTTCCACTTCAGTGTGAAACTCGAATTGAAGCATTCGTACAATGATGTTCAGGATCCGTCTAAAAATATTATATCAGCAGGATAGTTTACGATTGAGATAGTAACTCGAGTACATAATGTAAAAACTAAGATTATTTATACTATAAGTTTTGCTTAGTGGAGGGTTGTTTAGTTAAATGAACAGTTTTATGAACTTTAAAATACAAATAACAAATTAACACCATATTTAAATGGTGAAACTAAATTTTCCGCTTCTGATATGTATCCGCAGTTAAATGGGTAAAAAATTGAAAAGGAGAAGGAGATGCCTTCCTCTCTGCTATGCTGCTAAGAAGTAAGAAGAAGAAGATGCCTTCCTCTACCTAGTCGGGCTAGTCCCCCTACCGTATTTGCCATTTAGCGGCAGGTAGTCCTCACAAAAGCCTGACTCTCAATATTATTATCATGGTGACCACTAAACAAATCTCTAACAGTCTAACTTTAATATTCATGATAATTGGTGTACCGCGACACTCGACCCGGTCGACCGAGAGTGTCCGCACTGGCCGTCAGTGGCCGAGACTAGAATCGACTCCCGGAGTCCCGGGCATAGCGGGCAAGACCCACTCGGGCTGCCCATCTGAGGGCCGAGCCAAATAGTCCAATTAAATTCTTATCTTCTATATTTGTTGTATTGAATATGTCAGGCGTTGTAATATATAGGCGTAATATGTTGTACCGTCAGGCGTCAAACGGTCAAAGGGGGTAATAATGGATTGGATGGGCGGAGTAATAAGGGACAGTGAGCACAGAGTACAGACTGTACAGTCCTCTGTCTGATATTTTGTAGAAATGTTGTACCAGAATACCGCCGACCGGTAGCAGGCTACTGAGGCTAGCAGCTAAACTAACTGCAATATTACAAAACTAAAAATAGTGGCGTGAAGTTTTAACATTTTTCCTATCTATGTACTATGTAGTATGTAGCAAATAATGCAAAACATACATGATACAGGTAATCTTACCAGGGTTGAAGACACCAGCCTTGTGGGAGAGAAAGAGTAGCATAAACTATAAAGCAAGTTATGAAATCATACATTTACTACATACCTAGCCTACCTCTAAGAAATCCCTGAAAAAAGTGTGAAAAGTGAGCTTTTGAAAAAGTACTTCTGGCAGCTAACTGAGCTAAGGTCTTACTGTCTTAGGTCTGTACTCCCACTCCTGGCACTCCATAAGGCATAATGATAAGCTTGTCGCAAAAAAATCTGACCTGTTAAAAAATTTTACTTGCATAAAAGTTGCACACAGACTGTCACTGTCAGTGTCAGACACAGGACAGGACCCATACCCAGGATGGTGCCGTTTTCCGCAGATTAATCTGGCGTAAACGAGGCTCCAAGCCCTTCTACAGAAGTTCTACTGGTGTACAACGTGGCGTACAAAGAGCTAAAATAACGTTATTGGCGCACACGCAGTGACCATACACTGTAAGTCCGGCAACTTGATTGCGAAATTTATTGTCTAGGATGATGTATGACACGCCCGGCGTACGTCCGCATCTGGCTTGTTCCGACGTACTGTACGTCCGCATCTGGCTTGTCTTGGCACCTACGTCCGCATCTGGGTGATCTGGCTTGTCCCGACGTACGTCCTCATCTGGTTTTGAGCATTTTAGTGCTTACTAATGCATTTTATGGTCATTTAGGGCCTTCTAATGCGATCTAGTGCGTTATATTACGATCTAGTGCATTCTATTACGATCTAGTGCCTTCTAATGCGATCTAGTGCATTCTATTACAATCTAGTGCGTTCTATTACAATCTAGTGCCTTCTAATGCGATCTAGTGCGTTCTATTACGAACTTTATTATATTATTAACAACATGGCACATTATAACAACATTATATTATTAACAACATGGCACATTATAACAACATTATATTATTAACAACATGGCACATTATAACAACATAACACATCATAACATAGCACAGTAACTCACCATATTATAACAACATAACACATCATAACATAGCACAGTATAACAACATACCACATTATAACATTATGCAGTATAACAACATAACACATCATAACATAGCACAGTATAAGAACATAACACATAATGTAGCACAGTATAACAACATACCACATTTTTATAACATTGCACAGTATAACAACATAACATAACACATCATAACATAGCACAGTNCTGTCTCTTATACACATCTAGATGTGTATAAGAGACAGGACCAATACTGCAAAGAGATGAACTGGCCTTTCACACTGACAACCCTACTAAGAGATGATTTTCCAGCTGAGAAACTAGTTACCTTTCTGTCAAAGACGGACATCATCGACAAGCTCTAAAGAACAATACCACAAGCTCTGACCAAAGCACCAGATGCCCAAGAAGGCTGGTGCTAAAAATTCAACGAGATTCAACGAGATTGTAGACGCTGATGCATTGCCTCATGTATTGCTTAGTGCTAGGCTAGTGATGGTTGGTGCTAAAAGATTTTAAAAAATAATTAGACGGGCCTGTCACGTGTGTAGGTAGATATAGATTGAACATTATTTGGACTCGCTCTATTGCATCAGTTTATTTAATTGCATCATCATCATCGTTTATTTAATTGCAAATTACTTTTTGACATGTATAGCAAATTAGCAATAAGTAATAGCTAGCATTCGTATGTTACACGATAGTACGTAGATTATACGGTAGATAAGCATGTGAGTGTAATTGTGTTAGTACTGTAAACGATGTGCGGACTGGAGAGCATTTATTAAGTGATTTATCTGACTCTGAGAGTATGAGACTAATATTTCCAAACCTCAGAATCAGATTAGACAGTTGAGACTTGAGCCTCTTAGGCTCTTTCGACGTCTCGGTCAAATTTACGGCCGGTCTCGCGGCCGCCGGTCTCCAAACATAGAAAAAACCTAGCCAATCAACAAAAACCTTGCAGGTTAGGTCAAGTTAGGAACAGGTTCCTACCTGTCAGTCTGTCACTGTCCTCTGATTAGACTGATTCAAAATTCAAATTGTTCAAATGAGGTTAGGACTCAGTCCAGTCACTCCACTGACTCCAGTGAACTGTATTACGTACCCACTGTGAGTGTGAGACTGAGACAGAGACTGACCAGTGACCACTGACCAGCTATCTCTCATGATCTCTGTCCCTCTCCGGCTCTCCCTGAGTCTCCCCAGTTGGCCAGAGGGGGAGCAGGGAGGGAGGTGCCAGTCTCCAGTGTCCAGGCTCATCCTCCCACTGCCCAAGCTTTTTTTGAGTCTCTCTCAACATCTCAAGTTCATTATTGATAGAATGATAGTTATAAGTAGACCAGTAATCATGTTCATTGTTCAAAATTGTTCATGGTCCATGGATATCATTATCAGCTTTATCATATATAAGAAATTAAGAAATTTGTTTAAATCTTGATTCATGAGGCTTCAGGAAAAGAAATAAGGAAATTAAAATGAACTGATTCTAAAAAATCTCTAGTAACCAGTTTGTCACTACTCACTAGGTACTATGATTTTATCATCAGGATCACCTACTTATGTGCATAAGTATGATCTAACATCTCTAACAATTTATATGTAGATTACTAATTTTTTTTGTATTGCTTCATTTACATTTTGGATATTACCTGCTAGGCTGCTATTAATTGAAAACATTTACCATTTTTTTAGTGAATAAAATCTTGAATTGAGCTCAAGCTTGTTCAAACTTTAATCCTAAACTTCCAGAAACTTATTTTCCACAAATCATGAGTAAAGCTGACCATTCAAATCTTAGGTTATTGACTTAGTGACATTTTGATTTTGCCTTTTCTGTAAATGTTATTTGAATGATAACAGATAACAATCATAACATATCTGCTAATTGCTAAATACTAGGTACCAATTGGCTGTTTTGGAAGACCCAGTATTTCTTAGAAAAGCTGTATTTGCTCTACCATTTTAGGGAGCAGTTCTGTTGAAAGAGGATTAAGCAGTTTGAGGATTAAGCAGTTCTGGGAGGATGAGCCTGGACAAAATAATAATAATAACAGTTTCAGCATTTATTAGGCTGTAGACCTGAAGGTCTGTTGCTGATTCCTAACATTGCAGAAATTCAGAACATTCACAGCTTATGCTTTGTTGAGGTCCCAAACTCACTGCTCCAATTTGCATTGCTTAACTGCCCGGCCTTCTTGCCAATTCTGTCCAGAAAGTGGTGCACAAAGCTAGGATCAAGCCTGCCCCACTCTGCTCCAATCCTGGTACTCTGAACTGTAATCATTGGGACACATTAGCCATGGAATAATTTCCCACTGAGCACTGAGCAGGCAGTCAGGACACAGATGGCCAAGGTGGTTGTGTTAGGAGGAGGTGTTACTGGCCTTGCAGCCAGTCACTATATCAAGACGCTGCTGCCCAGCTCAGCTGTGGCCAGTGTCTGCCTCATTGAGGGGTCACTTCGTCTTGGGGGCTGGATGCAATCTGTTCAGCATGACTCAGGTGTCCTGCTTGAGGCTGGACCTAGAACACTCAGGTGGGTTATGTATACATTGTATATGAGGTGTGTTATGTATGTGAGGCATGCCTTGTATATGAGGTGTGTTATGTATGTGAGGCATTCCTTGTATATGAGGTGTGTTATGTATGTGAGGCATTCCTTGTATATGAGGTGTGTTATGTATGTGAGGCATGCCTTGTACCATATATGGGACGTGTTATTCATGCATCGTATATGAGATGAGTTATGTATGTGAGGCTTGCCATGTATATGAAGTTTGTTTTGTGTGTGAGGCTCAGGCATGCCTGGTATATAAGGGTTGTTCTGTATGAGAGGCATGCTTTATACCGGGTGATTCACAGAAACTTCTTAATTTTAAAGCTCAATAAAAAAGAACTAGTAAAGATATTACAATATAAATTTTGTTGAAAAAGACATCACCTGAATTTATTCCTTCATTTTAGATATGACATTGGATAAATGATGGCCCCTATGTCAATGCATTCAGTTATTCAATTTTTGTAGTTCTGAACTCACTGAAGCATATTAATGGGTATGTTGCTGATGGATTGGCATATATTGTTCTTCAAATGAGGCAAGGTCCTTGGACAGTTATGTTAACTATTGATTTAAGATAATCCCATAAAAAGTATAAATATGTTCACCCATCAATTGATTTATGATAGTGCCAACTGACTAGACTGGTCACAAAACTTCATGACCTTTCCTTTCATATGAAATAATCCCCAGTCTTCTCCAACAACATCTGGCTGCTTGGCACAAAATACAAAACAGGAAGTTTCCATGAATCACCCTGTATATGAGATGTGTTATGTACTGTATGTGAGGCATGCCTTAATGCACAATCCACATCATTGTAAAAGTTGAAGTCTCTAAGTTGTTCAGAGCTGCCGGGACTGCAGGAGCCAACACGCTGGTGCTGGCCCATGACTTGGGACTGGAGGGGAAAATACGGAGCGTCTCCTACGGCCATCCTACCACCATGAACCGTATGATCAAGGTGAGTGATGGCCTGACATTCCCTATATCACCATGAACCGTATGATCAAGGTGAGTGATGGCCTGACATTCCCTATATCACCATGAACCGTATGATCAAGGTGAGTGATGCTTGACATTCCCTATATCACCATGAACCGTATGATCAAGGTGAGTGATGGCCTGACATTCCCTATATCACCATGAACCGTATGATCAAGGAAAGTGATGGCCTGACATTCCCTATAGCACCATGAACCGTATGATCAAGGTGAGTGATTTATTGTAAAACTTCATAAGTGTATCTTTGTTATTGTGGGGCATGCGTGCATTCAAGTATTGCGTTTAATACAATATCTTGAAAAAGCGGTGTGTATGTGGCTGTGTGGCTATGAATATCACTGTCCTTGTCAACATGCTGATATCTCTCCCTGCCCAGGTAAACGGCGCGCTGCACAGACTCCCCAGCAGCCTGAGCACTGCTCTGAAGAAGACCCCGCCCTTCACCAAGCCTCTGCTGGTTGCCCTGCTACAAGATTTGCGCTCGGAAAAAGTTTGTAATTGCGACGAGTCTTTGTACAGCTTCGTGAACCGCCGGTTCGGTCGGGAGGTTGCAACTTACGTCATAGATCCACTGGCGAGAGGCGTCTTCGCGGGGAACGCTCGGGAACTCAGCGTCAAATCTTTGGCTAAAAGCCTGCACGCTTATGAGCAGCGGCATGGCAGTGTTATCAAAGGCGCTTGTTTTGATGTTTTCACACAACGGAGTCGCGATTCCGTGCTCACTCACCCCATGGTTAAGAAAGCACGCAAGGAAAAATGGGCAGTTTGGTCTCTGCAAGAAGGAATTGAAACTCTAATCAAGGCTTTGGAACGCGACGTTGTTGACAGAGGTGTTGATATAAGACTAGGTCATCCTGTGAATAAACTTTCTCAAAATGGCCGCTGCTTGAAAATATCTTTTGGCAGCAATGAGATATCTGCTGATCATGTGATATCGTGTCTGCCTTGTTCCCAAGCAGCATCGGTTTGTGGCAACCTTAGCAAAGACCTTGCGCAACTCCTGAACGCGATCCCCTTCGCTACCGTGGCGGTCGTCAACCTGGCGTACGACCGAAGCGACCTAGTGACGCAGCCAGCGTTCGGCTACCTGGTGCCTAGTTGCGAACCTTCTAAAGTTTTAGGCGTCATTTTTGACACGTGTACCTTCCCTCAGGCAAACAAAACTGTACTGACTGTGATGATGGGTGGATACTGGTTCAACTCTTTATTTGGCACACATCCAAGCGAAGAGAAGCTATTAAGCACGGCTATTGATGAACTACGCTCCACTTTAGGCATCAGTGATCACCCCAGCGCGTGGCGGACGCAGGTGCTGCGCGCGTGCATCCCCCAGTATGTGGTGGGGCACACTGAGGTGGTCGCCTCGGCGCGGCGGCTCATCGACCAACACAAGTTACCGGTGTCACTGGCGGGAAACTCTTATGATGGCGTGGGTGTTAACGATGCCATCTTGAGTGCCAAGGCCGCCGTACAGAATTTGGCGACCACTCTTGGTATAAAGCTTTAGGAATTGTTCGAATAAATGATACAGAAAAGCTTGAAAGATTTCTCTGCTATGCTCTCGCCTTCTGCGACGTACGGGTGAAGTAACTGAAACGAATACAAAATAACACTAATAAATTATTCTATGTGCCATTAATCATAACTTATTATTGATGAAATTTTCGCCAAGAAGGCCGAATTCGAGTTTAATTACACGAATTGAACGCTGTTATTCATCCGCATTCTGTGGTCTCTGTTGCTGTTGAATTTCTCAATGCCATGTGTCCTATGAGAGATTAGTCGGTCAAATTTTGTTTGTCATTGCCTTAAAATTTATTTGTTATAAGAAAACATTCCGCATGAAGAAAAGATTACTGAGTTGACGAGAATGGAGCTGATTTTGTGCCTGGCTGTGAACGTTTCTCGAGGTATAACTTGTCTCGCGAAATATGTCTTGCAATTTTATGTTGGTATGTTGTGTGATGATGAATTTTTAATTGAGTTTATTTCCAAGAAAACGTTTTTAGCGCATTTTCTCATTCCTGGAAAAAAGGCGCTATTGTGCTCGTCAGGTCCGTCTGTCCGTCCGTCTGTCTGTCCGTACTTCACGGACGGATGGACGAGAAAATCGCGCTCTGTCACTCAACGCAGTGAGTACGGAATTATATTTTTTTATTCTCAAGGCACGCTTTACTTACTGTATTACCTGACCCTCATACGCCGAGGGCCTGAAGCGTCTGGGTTGGGCGACGATTCGGTTTGATTGAGACGGTCATGATCCTAATGCAAGAATTCATTTTTTTGGTCAAGCAAATAAATGAATATTAAATGGAGGCACATTTTACAGGGATTATACTTACATGGTAAAAACTATCATATATAGACCATTTGTCTTAGCTGAGCCTTTCAACAAGAGCAGGGAGCTCGCAAGACTATAATTGCAACTGTCCTCATTTCTAAAACACTCGATTTGTCAGCAATTTCCGTTTATTGAAGTTTTGTTTGGTCAATGGTTGTTTATTGGCTAATTTGCATAAAAGATCGAGTCAAAGCGATGTTTTGTGTGGTTATTATTGTTTTGTTTTTCATTATTTGAGTTTCATGGCTCGAGGCGCCAGTCTTGAGTACCTCATTTCGACCGCATATGTCCATTCAGATTCGTATGCTGATATATGTACGAACTTTGCACTTATTATTCACGTTAGTTTATAGATAAGACTTTTCATTGTTGATGTTTGTTTTTATAAAGTACGATTACTTAATTGTAGTTAATAAAAAGAAAACGATATGAAATGCCCCGTTTTTCAACCTACATTTGTGAATATCGATCGAACAAGGATATCATTTACCGTACCTGATATTCAAGTCTTTCAGATTCGCCGCCCTCTTATTATTCAAACTGTAGAAATGTTTCTTCCACTTCAGTGTGAAACTCGAATTGAAGCATTCGTACAATGATGTTCAGGATCCGTCTAAAAATATTATATCAGCAGGATAGTTTACGATTGAGATAGTAACTCGAGTACATAATGTAAAAACTAAGATTATTTATACTATAAGTTTTGCTTAGTGGAGGGTTGTTTAGTTAAATGAACAGTTTTATGAACTTTAAAATACAAATAACAAATTAACACCATATTTAAATGGTGAAACTAAATTTTCCGCTTCTGATATGTATCCGCAGTTAAATGGGTAAAAAATTGAAAAGGAGAAGGAGATGCCTTCCTCTCTGCTATGCTGCTAAGAAGTAAGAAGAAGAAGATGCCTTCCTCTACCTAGTCGGGCTAGTCCCCCTACCGTATTTGCCATTTAGCGGCAGGTAGTCCTCACAAAAGCCTGACTCTCAATATTATTATCATGGTGACCACTAAACAAATCTCTAACAGTCTAACTTTAATATTCATGATAATTGGTGTACCGCGACACTCGACCCGGTCGACCGAGAGTGTCCGCACTGGCCGTCAGTGGCCGAGACTAGAATCGACTCCCGGAGTCCCGGGCATAGCGGGCAAGACCCACTCGGGCTGCCCATCTGAGGGCCGAGCCAAATAGTCCAATTAAATTCTTATTTTCTATATTTGTTGTATTGAATATGT
>NW_025936092.1:0-1437 GCF_000764305.2 Hyalella azteca | reverse complement strand
TTGGAGTCCAGTTCCATTGTCAGTTCATAACACAATTCCTACACAGATCCAATAAATTAGTAAAATGAAATCCCTTGTCAGGTATTAATAGGGAAGCAACAAGCAAATGACAACATGAAATGAACACTAGTAAACAGGCCTATCTGTTTGCTATTTATGGTAGGAAAGAAGCTAAAATAGCATTCAGACTAGGCTGCTGTTTGAATATATACTGGGATCAGAGATCAGGTCAATTTGTTTGTCCATTTTTAGATGTATTGTAACTTGTATAAAAAATAATTTGTTATCTATGTGTTGATTATTATTATTGCCCTCATATGTCAGTCATCACAATTTCATCACTGTATATCCTTCAGGGCTGACTTATCTACGGCCATCCTTAAGGACAAGAAGCGGCCCAACAGGCTAGTGGTTGAAGATGCCGTCAATGACGACAACTCGGTGGTGGCGCTGGGCCAGGCAAAGATGGACGAGCTTCAGCTCTTCCGTGGCGACACAGTCCTGCTCAAGGGCAAGAAGCGCAAGCAGACTGTCTGCATCGTCCTCAGTGACGAGAACTGCCCTGATGACAAAATCCGCATGAACAGAGTTGTGAGTGGGGGAACTATACAAGTTATGTTTTATATTATGTGTGCTGTAATTATGGAAGTGTGAGTGTTGTGAGTGTTAAAACAAGCAATAAATGATATTCTCCTATGTTAATGCTAGATGTGTGATAAACTAGAGTAGTGAATGGTCCGAGTATGAAGGTTGTGAACATTTGTGGTTTAAGAGAAGATTGTTGGGAATAGCTGTGGGACTTTTGCTGATGCACAACCTGCTAGCGTGGCTGGCTGACTTGAATATAAACTATCCTAAATATATTCAATGTAAATGACTGATCATCTAAATGATGGCAGGTGCGCAACAACCTGCGGGTGAGGCTGGGTGACGTGGTGTCGGTGCAGCCGTGCCCTGACGTCAAGTATGGCAAGCGCATCCACGTGTTGCCCATTGATGACACCATTGAGGGACTCTCTGGCAACATTTTTGAGGTCTGCACTTTCTTTATTATTGATTTGTGATGCTTGTCCATTGTGTACACAGTAATACACTTGTATTCCTCTTGTACATCGTTATATAATGTTATATATATTATTATATATTATTTATTGCAATATTATTACATCTATTTCATATATGTTAAATGAATACCAGTACATTTTGTTTTTTATCACATGTATCATATCAATCACAAGAAAATTTTGTACTGTTGGCAAAAGACCCTTGTTTAATATTATGGGTTGTGAGAAGTTTTGATTTCTGTATTTGTTATTATTTGTTGAAATGTAAGCACTGCCAGAGCAGGTAACCAAGTTAACCCTGTACTGCAGGTATACCTGAAGCCCTACTTCCTGGAGGCGTACCGCCCCATCCACAAGGGGGACCTGTTCATGG